>NC_065957.1:11775455-12082728 GCF_021464435.1 Cataglyphis hispanica | reverse complement strand
TATTAGTTATCAATTTATTTAATTATCTTTATACTTAATAGTAATGTTATATCTATTAATGTTAAATTTATTTTTTGTAGATGAATGAATTAAATAAAATAAGCTTTGCGTTGAAAGATGAAGCTGCAGCATCAAAAAGTGATCTACTATCTGCATATAAAACATCACAAAAAAATAAAAAAAGCACTGATTAGCTAATAACTAATTATATTAATCTTATGCTAATCTTATGATCTTATATTAATCTTATAATAGAAATATCTTTTCTTTTTTACATATCTCTGTTTCCAAGATTTTCAATATATTCATAACTGTTTAAATATATTTTGTAATATTTAAAAAAAAAATATATATATATATATATGTATACAGAATAAAATTGGTCACATTTTTAATCTATCTTATCTAATGAAAAATCAGGATTAAAGAGTAATGTTACCTATACAGTTACTTCTTTTCGTAACGTTACCATTACAGTTACCGAAGTATTAAAAATTTTATTTGTAACGAAAAAAATAACTTATTTAAGTTACATTTTTTTATAATGAATAACAAATTTAATAGTTATTTTTTTCGAATTTACTCGGTATAATTTTCATATAAAGCATATATTTAATAAGAGTAATGCAGCATTACATAAAAATTACTGAAAGCTCTTTTTTTGATATCTTGTTTCTTTCTATTTTATAAGGCGATTAGCATATATAAAATAATGTTTAAAAATTTTTTAATTTGTATTTATAAATAATTCATTTATTATAAATTATATCTATATTATTGCGTGATATATTATTGACTGATTACCTTATAAAATGAATTAGTCACGACATATATAGGATATCTTACTTATCGAGCGATCCGTTATTTATAGATTTTTTAATCAATTTAGAGTCGATTTTTCCTGAATAAGAAATTGATGATTTCTAAGCGAAATTGAAAAAGTTCTTTTTTTAAATTTTATCAGAAAAATGTGAGAATATTTATGTGGTAAAAAATCTAAAAAAAAAAAATATATTTTCTCTATTAAATTTTTTATATAAATGCACTCTCTTTGATAGATTTACAATTTAAAAGATATTTAAAATACAGTAAATAATTTGACAATTCTTGCAAAACAAAAAGGAAGGATAACTTTACTAAGGAAAAATTGACTCCAGATTACTTCAAATAGTCAAGAAATTTATAGGAAATTAAATCTATGATGTGTGTGTGTGTGTGTGTGTGTGAAACACCCTATATAGAGCGCATTGTTCTATTTTTTACACGCATACTCTACTGTTGCAATACTTATATAATGCCGGTTGATCAGAAACGCATTAACGGACCAGAAGCTTCTGTTCCGTATAATATTTATATACACTCCGAAGTGAAGGACAAGGAGATACAATTTAATGCTTCGAAAAGGCATGACGGACGATCAAACAACGAGCTTAGAAATATATGTAAGGTTATGAGATTAAAATTATAATCAAAACAATCCACAAGTTGAATTTTCTAATGTCTTGAGAGAAGATTTAAAAGAAAAATTTTCTTAGTTTTAAAAACAGGTATAATTAGTCAGGCTAAAGGTTCTGCATACATCGAATTGGGCAATACCAAGGTTATCTGTTCAGTATTCGATCCTAGAGAATTGCCTAATAAAACTGGTTATTGTGTGCAAGGGGAATTATATTGCGAGTTCAAATTTGCACCCTTTTCTCATCACAAACGAAAATTGCATCAGCAAGATGCCGAAGAGAAAGAATATAGTTTAATATTGCAAAGAGCCCTGGAACCAGCAGTATGTTTGGTATGCATTTTTTAATATCTGTCTCAGAAATTGTCAAACACTTTTAAAACAATGTAAAAAAATCTTGTGGGATTAATAATTTACTGTACGATTTGAAAATGGGTTTATAATTACTCATTGTTATACAACTCTATTTCAGCAAGAGTTTCCCAATTTCCAAGTTGATGTATACGCAACAGTTCTTGATAATGGTGGTTCTGCATTGGCTGCAGCGATAATGGCAGCTAGTTTAGCTTTAGCAAGTGCTGGTGTGCCAATGTTTGGTCTAGTCACTGCGTCCACTGTTGTGAGTAGATTATCGTATGTTAATTTTAACAAATTTATAACATAGCTTATAACTAGAAATTTTTCATTGCTCGATAGGGTATATATGATAAAACGTATTTAGTGGATCCAACAGACGCAGAAGAATCCTTTTGTTGTACAAAATCTGTACCAGGCACAACTCAAAATCATGGGATTATAATACAAGCTGCTCTTCCGCAACATGGGCAAATTTCTGAAATGTTTGTAGTGGGAAGCATCGATATAGATACGATTGTACATTCCATGGATCTTTTAAGCAAAGCTCATAAGGATATATGTCCCTTGTTGGAACAATGTCTTGTAAAGACTGTATTCAAAACATTTCGTCCATGTATTAAAAAAATAGATACGAAATAAAGAAGATATATAGTATTTAAATTGTCATGAAATTGCTTCGTATTTAACTATATATATGTATATATATATATATATATATATATATATATATATATATATATATATATAAAAGTGACACTTGCTCATTTATGTGTATTTTTTAAATTTAAATATAGAAAAGGTAACTAAAATACATGTTTTTAAATGATATAGTATTATTGTTAAGCAGAAAGAATATCTATAAGAGAAATAAGTAAAAATTTTGACAAATTTGTTTTACTTTTGCTACTGTTAGAGAATATTATTGAAAAAAACAAGTTTTCACATACACATTTTATATATTGCTAGAATATCAATTTATATAAAATAAAATATCAATTTATATCTTTTGTAACATTTTTATTGACTCTGAAGTAATATGCGATTAGTATAGTTTCTTCGAATTAGACATTAGACTGATTAGACGCGCGATAAGCAATTGACTTGTGACACGTGACATGTGTATTTGAAACTCTTTATTTACATCACTTTATCCTCGGCGGTTCAAATAAATGACCTCGGGGAGGGACTCTTATTAATGTTTTCAAAAGAAAAAAAGGGAGAGGAAAAAAACAGCATGACGCACGCATTAATGTCACGAGTCCGCACACGAGTCGTCAGTCGTCAGTAATGTATCGCAGCGCGGCCAATACACTTTTATTTCAGACAGACGCATAATAATTATTACGGATTTGCGACGGCCATTTTGCCACTCGTAAAGAAACTAGGTATGGCCATCTGACACTACACGCGAATTCCTCTGACAACCGACAACGCGTTTCGCACGATAAAACAACAACGCAATTACATCGGAGGCTCGTGTTTATATCGTGAGTGAGACAGACAACAGCGATTATCACGACGGCTCGTTCGCCAATCGCCAGTCGTGCCAGTCGTGCGACGACGTTACCGGGAATTTACTTGTGTATAATCGTCGCGTGTGACATCTAACCTATAAGATTCCATTTCGTAGAAGAAATCGAGAGAAAATCACGGGTGGAATCGAGTCACTCTTCTTTCATTTCAGGAAGAATGCGATCGGCAGGATCGTCGACAGATGCGACAAGCGCTGACGGAAAGTGAAATTAGCGAGATTATACCGGCGCTCTACCAAGATTTTATTGTATATATACATACCGCGAGCTCTCTCTATTTACAACTCGCTTGCAGCGCATAAACGTCAGCGATGCACGAAATCGACAACGCGCTTGAAACTATGCGAAATATTACAATTGCTCCTAGTAAAATTGAACGATAATCAATGCGATTTGTATAAGAAGGTATTTGTCGCTTTTTTTATACGGCAGAATATTACTGAGATTTACTGATTCGATAAAAAATTCATATAATCTTTGCTTATGCGACGCGCTCCGATCAAGTTTTATTTGTATATTTAAGCAATATAACAGCGAGGCCGAAAGAATACTCCACTCTATTGCAACAGAGACATGTACCAATGGATAGCTGAAATATTTTTATAAGATTATAAGCTCTCATAAGACAGAGAGAGAGAGAGAGTGAGAGTGTATATCGGCAGATTATGATGTTTTATATGTATTAATATTATGTTTAAGGTTTTACGTAGAAAGTTAACTATCCAGATTGTTGCGGCATAGAAAAGAGAGTACTTTTTATAACGTGCCAGTCAATCTTGCGCAAGAGATTGCACGCTATATATTGAGTGCCACGTATACAAGAGTGGTTCAAGAACAATCAACTTAGTGCCATGTACAGAAATAGTATTTGTATTCACTAAAATTAATATATCTATTATATCTGTAATATGAGACAGTGTACAGAGGATAAAGCCTGACCCACAGGCTGTTGCATGCATCGATAATAGTTCACATCGTTAAAAAAATATGGATGAGAGAAGAGTAGCAGATTATTTTGTTATTGCTGGTTTACCCGGTCAAGACAATGAATTTAATCAAGATAATAATGAAACGAACGATAAACTAGAAGATTGGTGCCAGGAAGGCACTCATCTGAAAGACATGCACATGCCACCTCCTATCACAGATCTTGCCGTAATATTTCCTGCTCTGGGGGAATATTGTCCCGAAGGATATACACTATTGGAACAAACTGTATCAGGTTTTCCAGCAGATTTGAATCATGGGAGTTTACGAACAAACGAGTGTTACTTATGCTACAGAAGAGGACGAGACAAACCTCCTTTAGTTGATATTGGTAAGGAAAAAAAGAACAAAATTTTAGTAATTATGCAGCAAATATTAAAAGCAACAATACATATATATAGCAAATTCTAGATAATAAAGTTATTAATCACTTTTTATCTAAATATTTTTATATTTTATTTTCCATAGGTGTAATATATGATGGAAAAGAACGTATAATGCAAGATGCTGAAATGGTATTAGAGACTCCTAAAGGCTATGTAGCAAACGTAAATAATTCTACTTCAAAAATTTTTGTAACATACAGACGAGCGAGTCGAAAGATGCCTTGCAATTCTCTTGTCGTTACGGACATATGCGTTATTTTGGCAAATAAAGGGGAGAGCCCTCCGCATGCATTCTGTGTCATCAATAAGAATTTGAACAAAGGAATGCTAGGCAGTGATGTATTTTTATGCTATAAAAAGTCTATGAATCGCGCTAATTTGATATCATTTAAGCCAGCAATACTCTATAAATATCCTACGGCTGATTATAACAGTTTTGTCTTTCCGAATTCTGTCGCCATGTTTTGTCTACCGATGGGTGCGACTATAGAATGTTGGCCTAAAGTAGCATGTAAACCTAAACCAGTATTCTCGACATTTGTCTTAACAGGCGATGCTGCTCAAAAAATGTATGGTTCAGCGATAACGTTTTATGAAGAACTACAATTTGAATCAGACACTTCAAACTGTAAAAATAATCAAGAAATCATGGATACAGTAGAGAATAATAAAAATAATGGTACATATATATTTCATAATCTTAATTTCACAGTCTTAACTTCCCTATTGATTGTTATAAGTAATATGTCTACTAAAAATTATTTTCTTACATCTTGTGTTTTATGTTACATGTATTTCGTTTTGTTTCAGCGGATAATATAGAAATGATAAGCAAAAATAAGCAGCAGATGAAAATAAAATTGTTCAAAAGATCTGGTATACTTAAGAAGCTCAGTATATTGCAACTAGAAAAGTTGCAATATACGGATCCCGCGAGCCAATCACTGAATATTAGTAAATCTATATGTATATTGTCTCATTGGCCGTTTTTCGACACGTTCGAAAAATTTCTAGTTTTTTTGCATGGCATGGTGAACGGTAAACCGCAAAGTGTCCCGATTGAAAAGTATATTTCATATTTTTTGTGCGATATACCATTCCCATGTCCACAGCGTCCAAGAATCTTGGTACAGCTCAGCAGTCGAGACAGATTAATTTTGACACAACCAGAGGATTCGCCCTTGCCTAGATCAGGCGCAAGTTTCAGACAACTACTGATAAACTTGGGACCTGACAATTGTTTATTGATACTATTATTAATATTAACCGAACAGAAAATATTAGTTCATTCCTTACGTCCGGATGTACTTACTTCAGTGAGCGAAGCTATTGCTATGATTCTCTTTCCTTTTAAATGGCAATGTCCCTACATACCATTGTGTCCTCTAGGATTAGCAGAGGTAATGCATATTACACACATACGTTTTTATATTGTTTTTTATATTGTTTCTTTTTAATGTTTGGATAGTTATACAAATGCATAAAATTTGAAAAGGTAATTATTAAGATTTAAACACATTTACAGGTATTACATGCACCATTACCATTTCTGATTGGTGTGGACTCAAGGTTCTTTGATTTATATGATCCTCCTTCTGATGTCAATTGTGTAAACTTGGATACCAATAATATAGCAATATGTGAAGATAAAAAATATTTAAATGTAAAATTATTACCTAAAAAAGCAGCTAGACAGCTCAGAAATTGGTTGGAGATTTTGTCTTCAAAAATAAGTTCGTGGGGAAAAACTAACTGTTCTCAAAAAGGTATATTATTATTAGTTTATCTTTCCTTTTTATTTTTTTTTTTTTTTGCGATATTTATTTATTATTTTTATATTTTAGATAGAGGCGATGAAGACTTTAGTGTAGACAGAGAGTTTCAACAAAAACGGAAAGAGCAAGCTTTAGAACTCGAAATACAGGATGCTTTTTTAAGATTTATGGCGACGATTCTCAAAGGATATCGAAGTTATTTAGTACCAATTACAAAAGCACCTACTGTAGGGACAACAGATTCGACAAGTTTATTTAATTTCCAAGCGTTTTTGAGAACTCGCGATAAAGCCCATGCTAAATTTTACGCCATGCTCGTGAAAACGCAAATATTTGCTAGGTAAATCAATTTACATTTCTGTATGTCAATTTTATTATGATTATGCGCGTATATATATCATGTAATCGCTACGTATATATACATAATTATAATTCTATTCTAATAAAAAAAAAAAAAATTAATTTTAGATTTATAGAAGAAAGAAGTTTTGTGTCTGATATGGATATGGCGGGATTAGCATTTTTCGATGAGTGTACAGAACGAATTGAGGAAGAAAATGGTATGAATAAATTTAGATATATTTTTCTATATTAGAGTCTATATAATATGATAAAATGGCTTCTCATTTCTTGTTTAATTTTTAGTAATTCTTTTGGAATTGGATGAATCTCAACACAGTGAGCGTACAGTGTTTATACCTCCACCTGAAGCAGGAACAAATCAAACACCAATAACATATAAATTGTTTAAATTGAATCCAGATTTAATGAGGCCTCAGAAGAACTTTTGTTTGAAGAATCCATCTTTAAGTGCCTTTGGAATGGTACCTGGGAGTCCCATGGCTCGTAGAACAAAGCATGAAATCAAAGTTGCTCAAAGGATGGCTAGAAAACAAGTAAATAAAACGATATATTAATTATATAATAAAACACACCTGAGTTTTCTTACAGTTAATAAAATTTGTCTTTATGTTTATTCAGGCCGCGATGCCCGACAGATGGGGCAGATGTCTGCTTGGTACATGTTACAGTCTTTGGTTTTTACACTTACCAGCCATGCTGCAAGTCTCCAATCAACCAGCTGCAATTTTGCATCAAGCTTATGAATTATTAGTCAAAATGCAAAAGTTACGTCTCGATCCTATGGAAGAGGTATATAAGAACTTTGAATATATTATAAATCAATAACACTTAAAGAGTTAAAAAAAAAGATTGTTGTATTTAAATAATATCTGTTATTATCCAGGTATGCTACAGAGCTATGATGCAACTTTGTGGCATGTATGGTCAACCAGTTTTAGCTGTAAAGTTACTGTTCCATATGAAACGCAGCGGTGTACAACCTAACGCTTTAACCTACGGATTTTACAATAAAGTAAACTATTTCTATTTCATATTAAATTAGTAAATATAACATCTTTGTCAAAATATAAATTTAATGTTGTGTATTTATTTTATATTGTTTTTTCATAATATTGTATATTTATTTCATATTCATTGGGTATTATTTTGTATATTATTATTTATAATAATTATTGTTAATTTCAATAATTTTAATTAATATTTTTTTATACATTTATATAGGCTGTTCTCGAAGCAACATGGCCTTCTGATATGACAAATTCGAGTCAACTGATGTGGAACAAGTTGCGAAATGTTATTGTTGGAGCAGCATTATTTAAAAAGGCTGGGAAGAAGAGCGCTAGAAGACGATTGAGTTCTAACGCGGATTTTTTAACCGCCGATAAGACTGAAGGCATGGAACATGCCCTTTCTCGGTCTAGTCTCGACAGTTCTCATTCTCAAGACACTGAAGCTGCTCATAGTGATTGTGAGTGAATTTTGTTTTATACGTGACTTAGCTAGCTCTTGTATAATTGTCTTTCTTTATTCGGCAGCTACTAAAGGTAGTTCTGTATCAGATCTACCTGGATTCGGATCACTCGAATTGAAAGCTAAACTTCTTCGGCAGAATAGTATAGTGAAAGACCAAGCGACATTGAATATGTTGCAATCGGACGAATTGGAGCGAACACCTAATAATCCAAGGTATCTTGTATGTTTATTACTAGAACTTGTGAACGTTAGTCTCGCTCTCAGGTTTTCCCAAGTCGCTGAAACCGCTTGTTTTTTTATAAATTATATCATATTATTTTACTAGTATTATGATGGGTGCAAGAGAGAGTATTTATTGTATAGAATATTTTTGCTCATTGTTACAGACATCTGTAATAATTAATCTGCGTGCTGAGTATGCATTGAATATTTTACAGTGCTAATTTGCATGTATAGGCTTATGTAGATGTAATATTTTTTATGTAGGCTAATGCGCAGTGTTGAATCACCATTAAAAAGTCCCGTGCGCACACCAGTTACGGAAAATGACCCATTGGGTGCTCTCATTAATGACGAAACACCGATTGTGTCACCTTCCGAGGAGAATGATTCAAATTGCTCAACAAGTACTTTAACTGTTTTAAATAATACGACTGAAGAGAGACCAGGAGGACCACTTTTATTTAGAAGGTATGATATAATTTGTATATTGTATCTGCATGTGAAATCTTGAATATATCAAATATATAAAATATTTAGATAAGGAAATAAAAACTGAAATTTAGAGTTAGAAATTATAGAATCAAATTTTAGAAGCATATATATATTTTATAAGCATAAATATTTTTTCCTAAAAATAAATATAAAGAGAAAAAGAAAAACATATAAGATTATAATTGTCACAATCACCTAATGGGAAACTGTTACTGGTGAAAATTATCACGAATACTCGCACAATAAAAGTATTTTTCTTTTTGTAACAACCAGTTGCGTTAATCATGCTTTATATTCTTTAGAAATATATAAATTTCATATTTCGTCTCATATATTTGATTCTGAAACACAAAAAGCATTCTAATGTGTTTACAGCAGCATTCTCCCACGTAGTGCAACCTTTCATCAAGCAGTAGATGAAAGTGGCATGACAGTAGGTGGACATTTACAGAGGAGTGAGACAATGCCTCACTCTGTGGCACAACAAGGGGAACAGGAGAGAGAAAAGGAGAAACTAGAAATAAGCAGTCTTTGGTCTCAAAATAAGGATAGTGTAACATCCAGCCTCTCTAGCTTAGGATCTAGTCTTAAACTTAGTTTCGGGTAAGATATTTGCGAGATATTTAATTTGATAACATGCACAATGTGTAGTTTAATAATAATTTTTACAGTATGCACATACATATAGTCATTCCTCCAAAATGTCATGATAATATACACTTGCACAAGACGTAATTAATTTATATTTTGTAATTGTAGAAGAAAGAAATATATAATGTCTTGTGTGCAAAAACATGAATAAATCACACTTTTGTTTGTGTGTATGTATATATATATATATATATATATATATATATATATATATATATATTTTTTTTTTTTTTTAATTAAATACACATAATGCAATATATCAATGTGAAAAGTATTATGAATATATGATAAAAACGTCTGATAATTGAATATACTTTTAATCACATTGATGGAGGAACGATACAAATTTATTTTCTTTTATTGTTTTGCATGTGCATTTGTGTTTTTTTTTCTGTTATTTTATTCATTAAATGTAGACGATACTCCACGGGTGGATTGGCGTTTGCTAAAAATAAGGATTTAATATCATCAAATCAACTTATTGAATCTCTTAGTCTCTCCAGTTATATCAGGTACGTAATGTAAATAGCTGCATAGATGCTTATTGGATATGCGTTTTATCTTTGTGTGGGTATCTTTACAGAATAATATATTCATAATATTTATATAAACCAATTTGTCTCTTTTGTTTGCGCATTTTTTTCGATTTTATATAGTACAAATTCTTGTTTTAGCCCGTCAAGTTTGACAGGAAAGAAATCGAACGAAATAATACTTGGTGGTCTGAATAGCTTGAAATCTGCTGCAACAACTGTTGTTAAAAAATTTGATGAGATAAAAGAAGCAATCTCGGCGACCAGTACGCCAGTAAAAAATAAGGAACGTGAACAAAAAATAGCTTACGGAATATCGCACGAGTCTTTAGATTCTCTTACTGATGGATCTTTACAAGATCGAAATGAAATTTCTATGAAAGCATCAGGTATGTAATATAAAATATACGCGAACGATAAACATCATACATTTATATTATGTGATAGTATTCTATTTTTTTTTTTTTTTTAACAGGTGATGGAAATATAGATTTATGCTCACTGTATGAACTCACGGAGTGTCTATATCCAAAGGGCACTAGAGAATTGGAGGAACGTCTTGCCATTGAACTTGTGCTTTCCAGTGCCAGTAGATGTCATCATTGCGCTGCTATTTTGTACGACGAAGAGATAATGGCTGGTTGGCAGCCGGAAGATTCCAACTTAAATACAGTCTGTCAGTATTGCGATAAGGCTACTGTACCTCTACTCACAGTTACAATATTAGATTACAGGTAAAAAACCACATCATAAACACATTATTATTCTTGAATAATATAAGAATTGAATAATATTTGAATACGTTTACATAGATGTGAAGCAAGCGAAAAAAATAACGACCCTTTAATGGGAGCATTAGTGGAATTACTAGATCAACCGAAGGAATCGCTGGAACCAATAACGGTACCATATTTAAACCCATTAGTTTTGAGAAAGGAATTGGAGAGCGTGTTAAGTCAAGAAGGAGACGCTTGTCTCACCAAGCATAGGTTTATTCAGGAGCATCCAATAGTGTATTGGAATTTGATCTGGTATTTTGAAAGGATTAATTTAACAAGCCATCTACCTGATCTCTGGTTGAATAATGATAAAAATTCAGAACTTCAAAGAACTGTAGGATTGGTGGGTGTCAGAACAATGTGGGATAATGAACGATTACACATGGATCGTTTACCTATGTATCTCCAATGGAAATTAAATTCTACAGAGGATAGAACGTAAGTTTCATTTTAGATCGTTTTTCAAGTTACTAATTAATAGATATAGCAATTAATTAAATTTCAAGTATATGTATGTTGATTTTTTTTATTAATGAGATTAAAGCAACGATTGTCTAGATTATGCAAAGTAAACTTTTTTTTCTTTTTAAACAAGTATATGTGCAAAATCATTGTTAACTTTTTGTTTCACTTTTGTTTTACAGTTTGATGCAGGCAGTGATAACATATGTTCGTTGCAACGACTTAGCAGAACCTATAATAAGAGTGGCCTTAGAAAGAAGTAAACATCAAACAGGCGATCATCCGTTTTCTATATATAGAGATATTCTGTTTTTGGCATTTATTGTATTGGGCAGGACGAATATTGATCAAGGTGGGGGCTATAATTTTAAAAAAATTATATAAGATGTGTACTTTTTAAATGACTGATTCAATTATTGAAATATTTGTCAAATTTGATTGTAGTATATTAATTTCGTGTTTGTAATATTAATCATTATTCTTACAGGCGTCTTCGATAGAGAATACAGTTTGTCGCTAGAGAAATTTTCCGAAAACGAGGAGAAATTACTGCATAAAATTGATGCTCCACCAACGATGATGTCAATTTATTGCAGACATTATTTTAAGCAATTAAATGTTTGAGAAACATGAGCAGCCGTGAATAATTCCGAAGAAAACTCATTCCCTTCGAAACATCGCAGGAAGGGTGCGATTTTGCGTGAATAATAAATGCTCGTAAATACGAACATTTATAGCTCTATTTTCAAAATTGCGTGCACGAGGGATGATTTACATGCATAAAGGACGATGTTTAAATCAGGCGCTGTTAAAATCGAATGTCGAAATCTCTGACATAATATTATACAACGCATCATTGACGTCTCTTCTATACGTTGAACGTTTGTCTAATACGGAAGATTGTTACTGTTAATAATAATGATTTGAGCTACAATGCCACTTCCTGAATGGCGCCAATTACGATTGATATCGTAGTAGCATGGACCTGCAAATCACCTTTTTTTCATGAGACTCCGCTTATTAGCTAACATCCATGATATTTGTCTTTGTGCAAAAATATAATCAAGTCATCTCGAATTCGAACTTATCCAATTCTCCAAATTTGATCGCGCACACGAGAACTGATAAATGAATAGTTATCAGATCAGTTGCATCAACTATTTCGCGCTAATCGCAATAAGTTGAATTTTCTTATCTTATTCGTGTCGTGGCGAAAAAGGCTGTGATCTAGGAAGAGATGGAGAATTACTTATCGTAATTGGCTGCCAATCGGAACTATTGAAGCTATCGATCTCGAGATCAGATCAGTGCAATATCAAGAGTTGAACGATAATAATGATTTTTAACTAATCGTACTACTCTGGCTCTTCATATGTTTATAATTGTTTTTAATGATTATTAACTTTTTTTTAAATAAATTCGGTCGCATGTCTCTGTTTTATGACTCAATATTCGCGCAGCGCAATAACAGTATCTAAGAGTACAATGTTAAAAAGTATTAAGTACCAAAGAACTTATACGGACTGTAAAAAACGATCGCAAGTTCAATTGCAACTGTAAATTCCCTCCAGGTGTGCTGTGACCTTAAATACGTTTCAGTCCGTCGCGTAATATCCCCAATGTAAAAAGGAAAAAAGGCTGTCGCGTGTGGATATTAGAAACAGGCAGCCTTTAATATACCGACTATTTTTTTTACCGAAAAAAGTGAGAGAGAGAGAGAGAGAGAGAAAGCGACGGTAACTATCGCGTGACATGATGAAACGCAGTATTCTTTCCTTGTACTCTTAGATAGAAACAATCATTTATCGCACGACGAACACACATAATATAAATATCGTTTCTCTACTCGTCCTAGGTGAAAAGTGCTCTTCACAAGGGTATGGCGTTAAACTCGATTGCTTACCCTCAAAGTAAAGTAAATATTTAGTGTGTGTGAGAGTGAATATTTTTATGAATTTTAGACATTTAAAGCATTTGTAATAGTTTAGCAAATTTAGTTAGGTTCTGCCCACAATTTATTCGTAACGGAATGAGATTATTCGTCGCGAGGTGACTCATAATTGCGACCTTTTATAATGTCGTGCACTTTTCATCTTGGATATTGCAGATGAATGTAGTTCATTCATTTCAATACTATGAATGTAGATTACAAGAATAAAGTCCGTTGAGGTATTTTACAGAAATCATTTGTTTCATTTTATTCTTCGGTTAATATCGACCCTACGTTTAATTTAAACCTAATGTCATCAATATATTATTCCTACACATTCTTTTAGAATTACTTTTGATACTTGAAGAATATGAAAAAATTAAATATATATGAATAGAATATATATTTAAATCTTATTTTCCATCTGTTAACTTTATTTTTCAGAGAATTCATTAATTTGTGCATAAAAAAGAATATTCTGTATATATTAAAATAAGCGCGTATATGGATCGTCTCGAAAAATTAATATTTTATGAAATATTTTATACGTGGATATACGAAATCTTGTAAGCTATTTACTTTTCACAGACTACATTTTAATAACTTTATACGCAAAGTGACGAGAAATGCTAATTTATGTAAAAATTCAGAGATAAGTAATGCGCTTTGCTGTATTATGCATTTCAGATTTATCATGGCTAAATATTTAGAATAATCCGTTCTATTTAGAGTTTGCTAAAATACATTTAATCGCCGCTTTGCATAAAAACAAAGCTTTGAAAAATAAAAATCGTTATTCGATAGTGTAAAAAGAATTATTAAGCCTTAAAGATATTATTTGTGAAAGGAAATCTGTCATACCGACGAAATTTTGGCGATATGAGCATGCGCAGCAATGAAAAGATATATGAAATATGAATAAAAATTGATAGCCCTACACGTTTACTATTTATCATTTATTAAATCCGTGTAAAGTAAAGTTCGCTTGGTGATTTTAATGTAACAAGATCTATAATTATATATAATTTCATTTAGATTTATAACTTTTTACGCAAAACGACGTTCAAATGCAAGAGATCTATAATTCTACAATTCTACGTTATCGTATCTTCCTTCCCTCGATTCGCCTTTATTGGACGCGCGCGCAGGCACGTGCAGGCGTTCATATACAGGATGTCCCATTTTAAATTTCACACTGTAATATCTGAAAATCTGTAAGTTTTAATAAGGAAACTTTTTGGACAAAAGTTGTTTAGTCCTGAGGGGGAAAAAAGATAAGAATATTAGTTAGACCTTGGATGGCATTGTTAAGATTAAAAGGTCATATAAAATTCACATTGAATTTTTTTAATTAAAATCTCTATGTTTTATTCCATACTCTTCTAGCTTATCTCGAGAGAGATAACTTTTCAAAAACTTTTTAAAAGAGATACTTTTCAAAACACTATAATAAAATATTTTTTTATTAATTATTTTTCGAGTTATTTTATATATTTTATCGAACATATTTTGATATAAAATATAAAATATCTCGTAAAATATTTTATATTTTATAACAACGCCACCCAAGGTCTATTTCTATTTTTTTTTCCTTCAGAATTAAACAACGTTTGTCTAAAAAGTTTCCTTTTAAAACTTACAGATTTTGAGGTATCATGATATAAAAGTTGAAATGGGACACCCTGTATATTCGCACATACACTCGCGCAACGTATCACCTTCGCTCGTTCGGACGGCTTGCTCGAACCCGAACGGCGAACGGCGAAGATAGCCGACGTGACATTCGTCGCAGCCGCAGTTGTCGTCGTCGCTCGTCGCCATTCGGGTCCGAGCCGTCCAAGTGAGTGAAGGTGCTACGCGGCGCGAGTTTTTTACTCCATCGTTCGGTTCGCGATTACGCGCGAGTATATGCGCAAATGTGCATGAGCGCGTGCGCGCGCGCCCAATAAAGGCGAATCGAGGGAAGGTACAATAACCGACCGCCCGGTTCACGGTTCTCGTTTTCTCATCGCGCGCGCGGCAGTGGTGCGTGGTGCGTTGCTGCGTTGCGTGTGACACGGTGTTGGTTATCACCGGACGGATACGCCTCGTGGAATATGTTCATCGAGCATTGAAAAGCGCGTTTCGCATCGAGACCGTGATCAAATGACAGTTGTATCATCGGTGCGCTTGTGCGTGTGCTAGTTTTTGCCGCTGCTACAGAGTCCATTCATCTTTTTTTTTTTTTTTCGTCTTTGCGCATCGTATACTCGATTCAGAAAAGAGAAGAGAAGAGAAATATTTCAAGATGTACTCCGATGGCCACGAAGTGGACGGTAGCTGGGTGCTGCGCGTCTATGTGACGGATCTGCAGGTCGAAAGGAGTTTACGCGTAAAGGGAGAGCTGCATATCGGCGGTGTCATGCTACGTCTCGTCGAAGATCTCGGTGAGTGTAACGCCTTGTGTATATCTTTTCTCTTTCTCTATCCTTTCCTTTCTCGCCGTATCTCTTCTTCTTTCGTCGCTACCTCTTCTCGTCTCCGATTCTCGATTTTGCATGACGTATGCAGCGCGATATAAAATACTGTTCCTTGACTTTCGTGTCACATTTACGCGTCTAATAGATCTCAATAAATAGCAGTATATCCGATAAATAGCATTTGAAATTGTCGGTAAGCGCGAAATAACGGATCCGCGTTTATTCGCGGCAATTTTAAAACAAACGTCTTGAAATTGCCGGCAAAATGGCGCGCATGTATTGTACGTACATACGTACATATATGTACTCGTTAAATTCAATAAGTAAAGTAATGCTGTCGTGCTTTTAATGTATTTTGTTAAGTAAGTTTATCGCAAAAGAGGCTACAGAGGCTTTTCTTTTAAACGATATTTTATTACACGGTAGAGAGAGAAATAAAATATGGTGCAAAATTAGTTCGAGATATCGTAACAAATATCGGAACAGATCGAGAATATGTATATAGTCACTAACGTGGTAAAGCGCGAATTAAATCAATCACTTAAATTTTCAACTTTTATTTATAATAAATGTTTCTTTTATTTAACCGAACATATTTGTATTTATTTTACTTATCAAAATATAAAAATATAAAGAGTAAATTACAGAGAAAGAGAGAGAGAGAGAGAGAGAAAGAGAAACAAGTACTTTTCTCTGCAAGAGTGCATTTTATCTCAATTTATTATTAAAAGCAGAGAAACAAAGAAAAATATATAATAAAAAGTATATTTTCAGCTAATTTTCTATAAAAAAAGTCAAAGAATTATTTATAGTGTGTGTATATATGTACGTGGATTTATGCATAAACATTCGAGAACTTCGGTAAATGTTTTTGACGCTATTATTTAAATCTCACCAGTTATCATTTTTCTTGTGAAATCGATTAGTCTTTTACGAGACTAAAAACATCGATCGCCCTTGCACCGTTGATAATTAGCCAAGTCGATGCGGGACGGTTTCATCCTCGTTGAATTAGCCAATTTCGATGGATTGAGAAAGAAAAAGATAGAGAACGGAGCCTAATACATCTATAGGGTGGCATATTATCCATGATGTAATCGGAAAAATGAAGTCTTGTGTAAAAAGTCGAAAACGTGGGTAAAAATATTCTTCTTACAAGACTTACGTATGCGAAGACAATTGTTTTTTTTATAAATAATCATTCCTTTTTCGATTATACCGCGCAGACCATCCTATATGCACATGTGTAAATTAAAAAAATAAAATCCAACAGAAGGAGACAGAGATACGCACAATTTGTTTGTTGATTCTGCCTTTAATCGTTCGTGAAATGTTTGTTTGCTTTCGCGAACTATAATTTTTCGCGTAGTTGAGTAGCAATAAATATAAAATTTCCGACTAAACATAGTGAAGAAACACTTCCGGTTAAGAAAGAATTCAAGCACACTGCGTTTGTTCGACGGGTGTGTGATAAGAAATTACTCGTCATATCTTGAGCGTGACCCGTTTGCGTGCGATAATGATAATTTTACATGAGTGCCGATATTCTTTCGCTCTCGTCAACTGTGAATAGCCACCAGGTACATAATATTTTGGTGAAGGACAAATGTATTAAATCATTGTATTAAATAAACAAATATATTATACGTCAATATGCGAACAATAGATGTTATAAAATATAACATCAAATTTTCTATAATTGGTTCAATAATTTGATTAAAATAATTATATTAATGTAATAAAATGTTGGAGAAAATCAATTAAAAAAAGAAATACACATCATTTTACTATCATATTTTTATTTCTTCTGTGATAATAATTTTATTTAATTATTTTATATTTATAATTTAATTTTTTTCTGCGCAAATAAGAGCAAATAGAATTATTTTTATTTCCAAAAAGAACTGATTGGTTTTTAAATTTTTTTTCGCACAGTTGATTGTCTCTTTCAAATATTGAAATAATTATTCTTATCCTTTATTCAGTCAAATTTAAATAGAATATTTATCGTAATAATACCCAGCTCTTTCTTCCCTTCACACGATGCAGAGATGATTGTGACTCATGAATATATTATAACGTGAAGTACCGAGTGTGGGTGCATTATTCAATCCTATTTTCACGAAACCTTCTACGAGGAATAAAAGTGTGAATCGATGTTGAAGAAAAATGAATAAATATGAATAAAATAATAACAACATTAAACACACACACTTACCTTGTGTATATACATATATTGATTTGAGAATGTCGGAGACAATCGATTTTTTCGAAGAAAGAAGGACATCGAATGTGTCACAGCGCGGAGCCAGGTAGAAAAATCTGGCAGCCATATCTTTTGTAGACTGATCCTCTTTTTTATTTCGCGACACCAGCCCGGCCCCAACAGGTTAGCGTGGTCGTGCAGGTTCTCGCTTCTCGCTGCATCACCGCTCGACCACTCCGAACCGGACCGACGTGTATTACCGGCTCCGAGTCTTATGTAAATACACCGGGTGTCCCATAGCCGCGATCCAATGCATTACAATGAGTCGTGAATTTGAATGTTTGGCTGAGAAAATATATATATATATATATATATCAGAAAGACAGGTATTTCTAAAGATTTAAAAGATGTTCACGCAATATTTACAAGATTGAATAAGAATGCTCAATTAACATGGACATAAAGATACATTTTATTTTACGTACAAAATTTTAATTTGCAAATTTATTTAATTTTTATTTAAAATAATTTTAAGAACGCGTATAGGTATTTATTTCGAATAGTATTGTGTTTCTAAAAAAATGCGCTTTTTTATTTTTAACATACTATTGCTGTTCAGATATAATGGATAAGACAGCCGATATAATTTTGAGACTAAAAATGCAAAATGAAATGGGACAAATATAGAATAGAACAAAACATTTCCCCCTTTTACTTCTCATTTGTATCCGAACACGAGGGAAAGAAAATCTCATATGGCTTCTGTATTTAATTCTTCTGTAATGAAATAACCTTGAATAATAAATAATAAATTCTTAAATAATATATATTTTGAAAATTCCAAGTATTTGGCTAATTCAAATACAAATCGGCAATAATAAAATATAATCTATTTTTTGACAATATAAACAATGTGTGCTTTTTTTTACAGTTTACTCGGATTCGTTAAACTAGACACAATAAAGCTCGAATAATGCAATAACGATAAAACCGTGTTATGTCTCTACGATTATCGCGAGAATCTTGCCTTTACGATTCGAACACGATCTCAAGTTACATCTTTTTTTAGCCATTTCTTCATTCTAACTTGTTCGCCCCATAAATTCCGCATTATAATCTGTAAACACGTTGCGCAAGCCATTTCGAAGCAGCTCGAGCATATTTTGTTCTATGTTACGCAATTGATATGATACGCATTGGTACATTGCAAAATAAAACTTGTATGTTTCGCACAATTTTATCTCGAGGCATTATATATATATATATATATATATATATATATATATATATATATATTATTTAATTATTTTGTCATTTAATTTTTTTCTTATAATTACATATATAATTTTCTCCACATGAAATAAGATTGTAGGTATATACGATAGAAAATAGTATAATTATATTTTGCGAACATTCTCGTTCGATATATTTAGTTCTTATGGAAATTCTCGATGATTAAATGCCGATCGAATAATTGACGTGTCTCATTGGTGAGACACGTGGCTCGCAAAGTCATGAAGGAAGAAAAAGGCAGCGACACCCGAGCCGATGTACCGTACGTCAGAGCTCGACGACAAGACTGCATTCTTCTTACGACTCTTCCGCGAAGCCATTGAAGACCCGCCGTTCTCACCGAAGTTCTCCCTTTCGCGGTCTCGAATTCAGTGAACTTGTGTTTCGAATTCATTTGAACTTATATCATGCATAAAATGCACGCTATGTAATTGTCTAATAAAGGAAAATCTTATGTTTATTCAATGACACGTTATATTTTTCTCGATTACATGAATTTTTCACGATATTTGATTGTCCATTTAAATCAAGTTGCAAAAGGATGAAAAACGTGCCGGACTGATTTTTTTTCCCTAGCCATCGAAGTGATGAGCAAGCGTGCGAAGGTTAAATCCGAAGGTCGAGTCACCGTGAAGTGCTCAAGTCGAATTATCTGCTCAGATTACATGTATAGTGTCGAATTACATACTGTAATTTTATATCGCGTCGGCTACCTTACGCGGTTTGCAATGAAGGCGAATCATTTTGGCGAAAACGGTTCAACACGGTATCGTGCGCGCACACAGCGCACACTATAGCGATTTATTATTAATGAGATACATCAATTACTGATAACATAAATTACTGATTCGTTAAAATAAAATTAATTATGATTTTTGCACTGATAGAGTTTCAGGATATCTTTCCAATAAAAAAATTACATTTTGGCATACAATATATGTATTTATAAAATGTTATATATATTTTTTTTTATTCAATATAAAAGAAATATAGATTTTTTTAATCCTTGAGAAGAGTAACTTGACGAGAAGAAATGTCACTTTTGTTAAAATTTATGACTTAGAAATGGAATAATTGCGCATGACCTGCGTATCATTTTGATTACGAATAAAAATCGAGAGAAGAAGAGTTGAAGGACGTGTAGATGAGTGATTTAATTCCATTTGCACATGACATTGGATCAAGGAATATTTTGTCTCTTATTTGTTCGTGGAAAAAACTTGGGAAGATTAAATTACCATTTCGTCGTTCTTTGGATACTCTTTAAAGTTGAAAATATCATCTGACTGAAACACATTTGATTTTTTGTCTAATTATTAATATTTTTGTAGAAAGTTTTATTCTACGTTTTCGGTTTTATCATTTTTCTTTACCGTTTGCATCACTAACAAAGTTATCATCCTGATGCGACTATTCTTTTGATTGTCATAAAAGAATTATATTTTTATTTTATTTTATAATTTCAACAAAATATTTTTGCGCTTTTTTGAGAAAAATATTAGTTCTTATTCTATATTTCAGCTTGTAATATATTTTGAGTCAAAATAATCGCGATTAACTATATTAAAAATCCTTCGCCAAGATAACAGTCGTATGTGTGTGTGTGGGTTAATCCTTGATCTTTCAAAGTCCAACTTGTTCGAACATTCTTATGAGACGATAATTGGCATTGACTATTGTCGATAATCTTGCAGCCGCGTTACGAATAGATATGCTAATAGATCACAGTTGCACTTGCTATTAAGCTTGCAATCTCAATTCGATTGGTTAGCACTGCGTTAATTGAAGGTGACGTTAAGAATTAACCGTGTCGCTATTAAAACGACGACAACAAACGCGCCTTTCTTAGTAGTCAATTGTTAATTGAAAGAATCAGTGAGTTTTTAGGCTATTATATCAAAATTTTTCAACATTTTTTAAATATCTGCCAATAAAAATATTTTATGAAAAGTTTATTTTATTTTAGATAAAGTAATAGTAAATATGTAGTTTTTATCAATCTGAAAACAAAAATTTCTATTTTTATAGTTAAAAATGTGCGTGAAAATGATTAGTTTGTCTTCAAATAAAGGCCACATTTTGCATATTAAATATAAATACCGAATGCATAACTTTGCGTAAAATGTGATGACGATGTTTATTTTAATATTGTGAGTCATAAAGATTATTTCTCATGTGAATTCTTTATTCTTGACGAAGTAAGTAAATGATTACTGAGTAAACGGGAAACATGAATAATGAATAAATAATTACAATAATCTTTAAATTATCGTAACTTTTTCGACTTAAATAATTTACAATCGACATTAAAGAAATTAATATCGAGTATTTTCTCCCGTTAATAGTTATTTTGATCTATTTAGAAAAATTTTCTATCTCTCTCGACAAGCATATAATGGAATAAATAATTGTGTAAGTTGCGTAAGAATTTCTCTGAAATATGAGCAATTCTACCGAAAACGTGATTTTTCACGGTCTGACGAACGTGATGAATTTATAATTGAGCGAGTGAATCATGCGCGATAAAGACAAGTTGTTCTTTCGAATAACTTGAGAGCACGAGAGCTTCATCCATACGTGCCTAGAATCCGCTAGACCAAAAATATTTAGAAGACTAAAGAGAGCCAGCCCGAGATGACTCTCGACACACGTCGCGCCGACAAGGAAATAGCAGAGATGACGATGATTTTAGCAGTGTCGATGAAACTCCGCTCTGAAACCTTGACCGAGCGACCTCATTATTACGGTTGAACGGCACGAAGGACGAGCCTTATAAGTCTATGAGTCGCGACGACAAATTCACGATGATTAACACGAATTTTTACGCGATATAATTCTCAATTTTAAATGAATTTAAGAGAGAGAAGAGTCTTAAATCGCAATGAATATCAGTGAAAAATGGACAAAATTTTATTCGAATAATAAATGATTTTTAAGACATTTGTAAATCTACTAGATAAATTTAACTTGATGAATCAAAAAACGTATCCATTATACGTATATATGTATGTGTATGTGTGTGTGTGTGTGTGTGTGTGTGATTAACGTAATGCTTCAAGATATATTTTACTGCATAAGCATTTGTGTATAATTGTAGTTTCCTTGTCTTTTATTTTTTCTTCTCCTTCTCTTTCTTCGTTCCTTTAATACTTTATTTATTTAAGTGAAACTTTAGCGCGTTTGCTTTTTATCACCTCATAAATGCACTTAAAATAGCACAGATAGTCTTTGTATCGATATTACTCTTGGCACGTGTAATATTTTTTTTAACGGAAATGTAATATCCTGAAAATATGACACTCGCAAACTACCTATTATATCTTTCATTACGAAAAAATGAAATGACAGTCCGCACATCATTATATTTGCTTCGAGACCGCGATGTTTTTGGATCGTAACGGGAATTTTCCTTGTGGACAACTTAAGAGCATGAGTTGAACGACAATAGGATCAAATAGACCACACCCTTGTTAATGTGTTCCTTCTATTAATGCCTCAAGAAATATTTTGAATGATTAATCTACATTTTAATATAATTTTTTAAATTATTTTTCAAAATATCTTACTAAAACTTGACGTATGCGCGATTATATTTTTCGAAAAATATTTATTTATTTCATTTAGAGGAATAAACTGTTGTAGAATTTTTATGTATAAGATTATTAAAATTAATGAGAATTTTAATATATTAATATTATACAATAATACTGTACAAGATCGATGTTTATGCAAGCGCTTTTATAAAGCAGTAATAAAATGTAAAGAGATATACTCTCTTTTCTCTACATTTTACACATTTAGATAATTGTTAGATAATTAAAATGCAGGTGATTCGCTATTCGCCGATAAAATGTCATGTCGGAAATGTCATGTTGGAGATCTTATTATGTCACGAGTGATTAAACGTTATAACTAGGGGCGTAAATGTCGATAGCCAATCTATCGCAGTGATTTACATAAAATTGAATCATTGTTCAGCTCACAAGTTTCATTTGTAATTAGATACGCATGTTTCTCTCGCTACTTTCGCAATAGAGTAGTAGCAGTATAATCGTGCGAGTGAAAGTAACAAAATAAGAATGATAATTGAATTTCCATTTTTATTAATCCTAACGTTAAAATCTAATTTAATTAATTTACAAATTAAAAATATTAATATGGACACAAATATATATATTTATTATGAGTTTTAAAATCAATGTCTAAGAAATGAGATAAATACATCTTTGCATAATAGTTATAAGATTATACAAAAATTAATTACATCTTTTGAAGAAAATATAAAAATAATAATTTTGTAAAAATTAAAAATATATTACTAAAATTATACTAGAAAATGTTATCTTTTTCTTTTAATAAATACGTCAAAATTATTGCATTGTATTATAATTAAATTTGCGCGATGATGATGCTTTTTTTTACATTTTTTTCAATATTATGCAACCGCTTTTTTGTGAAATATCTTGCCTAACAATAAGATAAAAATAAGTAGGAGATACTTTTTAAGACATATTTTTACACGTTGGGGAGGACGATACGCACGCGAAAAGTCGACCATAGGCTAGTTAAGTTCGATGAAATAACCACCGACATCCCCGTTCATTCCGTTCAATTAGAGCATCCGTATACGGTACTTATTCGTCCAAATGGGATGATAGGATTATTTACGGATACACCTACTATAATAAACTCAATTCTTTAGTCAATAATCAAAACTAACTTTAGCTAAATACTACTTAGAAATATAATCCAGAAGTAATATTATTATCTTATATGCCAATTGTTTTAATTGTTAGATATTATTTATATATAGTAGATAGATACAAGGAGAATTTCGCGTAATATTCTCTTAGAAATTGTTCGAAACTTCCAACGTCAAGTTTGATCTAAATCTATTTTCTAAAACGAAACGCTGCTCGAGCAGTAAATGCTGTCGCATTAAATGATGATTTAATAGGAGCCCGACCATGCTGTATTCTTCTCCAGCTTGCGTAATGTAGATCGATTCTTGTCTTTATATGGCGTACATATTATTACGTTCATTGACCGTTCAATAATACAACAAATATAATTTTTATCGCGTGCTTCATTCGAGCGCTTCTCAAGATTGATAGAATACATATCGAGATCGCAATATATAATTTAATCATGGCATACAATAATAAGAATAATAGAAATATATATATATATATATATATATATATATAACATGCACCATATATTACATACATATACTATACAATAATTGCATTATATATTAATTATATAATTGATTATTTTATACAATTTATTATATTAATAGATATAAATAAATATATAATAAAGAAAAGAATTTCATTAAATTATAAATTTTTAATATATATTGATAAATAATAATAATAAAGGAAGTAGCATTTATTAATAACATTTTAATAATGGATACATTTTAAATTTGAGATTTATGTCATTATTTCAATATTAATTTTAAATGTATTTTATATAAATGATATTTTATGATGTATTATCCATATCGCGCGTAATTAATTGCTACATAATTGATATACAATCATGCACGTTGAATGAATTCACTGTTGTACATATTTTCTGAAGCTCCACGTTCGGAAGCTCGCTTATATGCATGACTGATCTTTCTCTGCGAGCAATCTCTTTTAATCAAACAGTCAAAGGATTCGCGCTCGTATAATTATGTAAGATAGCTCTCGAACAAGTAAGAATTAAAAGTGTTTTGAAAGTGTATTGAAAATAATTTAAAAAAGCTGTTGCATATCAAAACGTCAAATTGTTGCAGGAAAGTATGAAATCACTTTTTCATATTTTTATTATAATTTTTTAATCAATTATTCTTTGAATTTTCCTTTTTTTCTTACATTTATACAATATTTTTCATACAATTTGTAAGGGAAAAGCTAAAACATTGGCAATCTTGTTTGGCAATTAAAATAGAAGAAAATATGACAAACATATTTTGATAAGCGGAAACGTGTATATATTATTTGATTCTCGATACATATACATTCGATCCGTCGTACTTGCAATTTATATAATTTAATCTCTGTCTCCTGTGCTCCAGCGAAATTATATTCTGCGCAATCTAGATTATTATTATCATTGTTATTATTGATTTGAGGTCGCGATCGAATCTCGATCGGGGTGGTCGATCGTTCTTGCCGCAGTGAAGCATGATCGTTCCGGCCGATGATATCCGTTCGTGCGGAACATAATTTTATTTCTTTACGATCGACGCCGTTCGTAAACGATACGTTTGAATTTTGCTCAAACGAGGCCACAAATGCTATGCGAATCTATTTCACCTCCCATCAATATTGTGGTATAAATAAATTGTGCTCGGTAAATGTAACTAATCTTATAATCCGCTAAACGCGCAAAGTGTATACCGCGGTATCAGAGATAACAATATTTGTTATTTATTTTATTCTATTTTTTATTTTAATGCCGATAGTTTGTAAAGAGCGATATATGAAACTGCATATATCTGCATATGCAGATGTTGAGATAATTTTTTGTTCTTTTAAATTTGATATTTAATCTATTGTTATCTCTCACTTAAAAACAGATTTTGAAAAAGATTTTTTCTTATTTTTATTAATTATTTTTTATAATATATATTTTTATTTATACACAATATACAGAGAAAGATCAGCCAATAGAAATAGAATATAGTTAGACTAGTGTAAAATGGCTTGAGTTTCTACATCATAGATCGTATTTTGCCAAATTTTTTCCTATATTTATTTCGTTTTATATAACAGCTGTTTATTAAAGTCCTCATGTAAAAATCCCAACTGTAGCGATGTTAAAACAAACGAGATAATTGCTTATATTTAATCAATAAATTAGCAGTGCATATGCTTTCAGCCAAATTTAATATGGCTCGTTAATACAAAAATATTAGGAGGAATAAACATTAATATACGCAGAATGTATCCGCTTGTGGATTAACGAGGAAACGATTATCCGTGAGACATCGTTAGTTGCCTCGACCACCGAAATCGCATTAAAGGCAGGAAGAACGATGATTCACGCGGATGTGACTGCATTCTGCAAGCTGTTCTTTTCCTGTTCGATATACGGTGCGTTTCTGAAATATGTATCATGGGTTTTGCCGAGAAACTAACAGCTTGCATCATATAATTGTTCTCAATAATTTTTATTCCTTTTAAAAGAACTTTTAGAATTTATTAATTTTAATTGAATAATGTTTTGCCACTTTTTCTCTTTTACTAATTAATATTTTTAATAATTTTTATTTTATATTAATACTTACATTTATAAAATTAATATTTTTATTTATATTATTATTTATAAACGTATGAGTCGAAAAATCTTCCTTGTATTTTTTTAAATAAACGAATTTATATTTATTTTTTATTTGAAATATAGAATGGATATACATATGCATAGAGAAGAAAGAAATAATTTTGAAGAATTTGAAATTAATTAAAAATGTAAAGTAGAATTTTCTACAAATTTTAATTTTGAGAAAAGACTTTGGAAGTTGGAGAACTAATAATATCCTTTTATATTTTCTAAAACTGAAGCTGGAATTTAAAAAAATATAGAGTCACTTTATTTCACATGTTTATATTTACAAACTTAGGCTGACACGCGGATTTGTTTTTTCGTAACGTAGAGGAAGGAGAAAGCACTTGAAACAACGATACATTGTGCAAGTAATGGCGGGAGTATACAGTGTGCCGCATCCGTTTCTGATCTCACGCGCTCGCACACGCAGAACGTATTGCGTGCGTACGTGCGTGCGAAGCGCTGGATTCGATGCTTGGTTTAAATTTAAAGATAGCTCGTGACGTCAGCAAAGCTTTTGCTCCCGAACTGCTATTGCTGGTGTTGTCTGATATATATGTATATATCTGAGTATATATATGTGTGTGTGTGCGCGTGTGCCTGGAACTCGCGCCGTCCAATTCTGTTTTCGCGAATTTCGTAACTGCCGACCATAACATGGCATGCATTGCAACTCGCCGCAAGTTTCGTAAGCATTTCTCAAGAAATTCATTGCGTGAAAAAGGGACGTTTTGTTCTTTGAAATATTGTCTTCATATTTTTTAGCGAAATAAACTGTACCTCCCAAATCTATCTATTAAAGAATTATATTGCGAGTGCGAATTGAATTATTGATAAAATTTTTGATTTTTTGTTAACTTCACAGAGGCATTGTCGATTGCGTGAAGCAATCATGCTAATAGGTGCACTCGCGCCATAATGTTGAAGAATAATGTCCGCGGCTCTTATCCGCGTAATGCATTAGTCTTGCTAAAATTGTCGTTGAAGAGCGAAAGACACGACACGATGCACGAATTACGTCACGGCAATAAACTCGCGTGACATCTAATCCGCGAATGTTTGAGAAAAACGTGCGCAGATTGGACATTATTTTCTCCTTATACGAAGAGTAAGGAATGTAAAATTCATTATAAAAACCGTAGACTGTTTTAAGTTTCACAATTTTTTTAATAATTTATTTTTCGTCAACTTTCTTTCTGCCACATAATATAAATATGCGCAAATTTTTTTTATGTAATGATTAAGTATCATGCTAAGGCATTCCGAACATTTTAAGGCGGACGATCAACCCGACAAAAAACAGCATACTTGAGGAAAGAGAAAGTATAATATTTCTCGTGTGTACGCGAATTATCAGTCTGTGCTAATATTATGTTCCGCAATTATCAGTCCTTAACTGGTTTTTATCTTATCACGTATTTTTCGCTCTAACGTTGCTACCTGTCAGTTTCACCGACTATTTAAATCATTCTTTTATAATCGATTTATCGAGGCGTTTATTTGTAATAACGTGGCTTTCTTCTCTAGGAAAAGACTACGTGATGTTCTATTTTTTCTAAAGATTTGTAAAAAAAAGTTCAATCAGCTATGATTAACTAACAGAATCCATGCTAAAACTTTTTGTGCTTCAAGTAAAGAATTATACAGCGCTGTGTATCAAAATTATCTTAATTAGAGATTATGTAAATCGTAGTTTAATCAAATAAAAATATGTTCGACATAATAAATATTGAATTATCTTTTTTATCTATTATTTAAATAAGACTTTACCGATCTCTCCGGTTTTTCGTTCCATGTGAATCGAATGTTGGGCGGTGAACTCTCGCCTACACACGCCATACGAGGTTCCCTTCCATCTTCCACAAGGTCTATTAGCGCGTAACTGTACCGACGTGTACATTATCTACCTGTATGAGGTTTCGATGCGTGGGCGTAACTTGCCTCTCGCGCTTTCCATTCACTCGGACGGACGCCTTCGTGTCCATTCATGGTATTTAGTATCTCGCAATGTTTATGATCGCGCACGAATTTGCATGATTTTCATCGAAACACTTTGGAAATGATCATTTTGAAAAGGTGTCACGTCTCTACTACAGTAAAATAAGATTCGATATTTATTAACTCAAAATTAATAACAATATTTTGCGAACGAATAAAAAATTTTTAATGGCATATTAATTAAATTCTAGATATACATTTGCACTGACAAGCTCTTAATATTAAATTTCAAAATGAATTAAATGTATATATATATTTATTGATAAAAAGTTTGTGAAAAGAAATCTTTTTTATTTCATTTCTTTGATCTTTTGTGAAACAGAACTATTGCAACCATGACATCGTTACTGTCCTTTCGTTCTTTTTTTTCTCTTTTTTTCCTGTCTCTTTTATTAGGATTTCCGTTTATTCACGGCAATGCCCTTTTGACGCGCGCAATATTGTTCCTCTTATTGTACGTCTCTTTAAAACGTTCGTTGAGCGACGGCGTCTGCACAATGCGCATTATATCGGTAATAATAGTCGCTAAAAGTGAGCTGATCAAAACGCAATTCCTGCGCGTCGTTGCGTCTATTCTTTATGCCCATAAATCGCAATTTTCTCAACTCATATCCGAATCCGTGTGTTCAAACACACGATTAGACGCGCATCTGATCGATAGTATATACGAATTGGAAATATCAATGTGAGAATTGCGAATTGTTATCAAGAGTCAAAAAGTTTTAATGATTCTATTGAAAAATTCCCCAATTCTCAAATTGATCCTGCGATTGCGCGCGTTACGAATATTTTGGACACTCTGTATGTTGGGAAAAAATTTTTGACGTACCTACATGAATCGGACTGTTTATCGGCTACAGAACGCGTGTGGATCTCATATGAAAGAGATCCATTCATAGTAATCGGAGTACTGCACACAGAAAAATGCGAGTGGTATCGCATAATTACTGCGGCCGAGTTATGTATTAATACTTACAGCGAAATTTTGTATCAGTGCAGAGAAACAAAGAGGCAATGTACATAATCGCGCGTTATCGTTGTTTCCGGAAACAATCGGCCGCATGATTATTAATCATTCCTCGCATTTTTCTTTTTCCATTGCACATTGTATCAACACTTTTGCACGCACAACTACTTACTTTATTTATTTCACCATAGATCAATGTTCACATAATGCAATTGGATTTTATAAAAAAGCTACGATCCATTTTTAATATATGCAATGATAATGATGAAATATATTTGATGCGCATATCATTAAAATTTACAAAATTTGAAGATCAACAAAAATGAGGAGTAAAAGAACTAGTCACTTTTCTAATTTTAACAATTTTGTAACTACATAAGATAACATATTTAAGAAACTATATTTTTCGAGTCAAATATATGTGTATATTCAAAGTTAATAACTTATATATTTTATAGATACAGAAAAATATATCTCTTTTAGAATGAACACTGCGTGTATAAAAACTGAAAGAGAAGAAACACAAGGATCAGAATAACTTTATAACACTGGCAATTTTTGGTGCTGAGTTTGACTTTATTATCGTATTTTATTGAACATTCACAATCAAGATATAAGTATCGAACGTTAAGTAAAACATTCGTTTTCTGCAACAGAAATTTTAAGTTACAGGAATAATTATAAAATGATTTGACTTCAACGGAAGTCGATAATATTTAGCGTAGAATTAAAGGATATGCAAAAGCTGATAAGGCGTAGATAGGCGACCGATATCCTTGAATTTATATGCACGTAGATATTTGCTTCCATCAAACTTACGCAACTTTTATTTTATATTTTTATGATAAAAATACGAAATTCATTTTGAACACATTTTAAAATAGGAATAAGTATCATCTGCCATTTTATATGTATATGGATATATTTTTAGAGACAAAGAAAATTAATAAATACTTAATTGATTAGTATGTTTAAAGATGCATACTTAATGATAGCACCAGGAGGATTACCATCAAAATAATATCATTTATAATAATTAGTAATTATCAAGTCAATGACTTAAAAAAAAAGAAACTATTTTAAAGTTTATATAAACGTTATTAAAATCATAACATTTTTCTTATCCTCATCCAGCTGTCAAGTGTTGTTTTCTATACGTAGTCTAGTCTTGATCAATTGATAAAAGAAACTTTCTTTTCTAGAAACATACGAGTTTATTAACAAAGCTTTCGAACTACAACTTGAACAGTCTCTTTTATCCTGATTTACGAAGATTAATGGTTATAATTTTTGATTGCTTAATAGAACGATGAATTTGGGAGAAAATTGTGCTTCTATAAATATGCTAAAAAAAAATTGTATAAAACATATCGATGAAGATCGATTGAAACGCAGAGCGAATATAATCAGACTCTCTCTCTCTCTCTCTCTCTCTCTCTCTCTCTCTCTCTCCGTTCTTTAACCCCGAGCAAACTTTCCCAATCGCGCGAATATATTTTGCAACATTGATTTCTCTTTTCCCCTTGTTTCCCGCAACTAGAAAAGGTTATTCTCACAAGACTTTATGACGATCTTTACGAACCACATTTTACCATGCATACATTACATTCTTGGTTGTCATATTTTCTCGAAATGCGATAAAGAAATCGAAAAATTGTTTAGATTCCCTTTCACTAAAAAGATAATAATGTTACATTAGACTAATATTATATTATATTAATACAAGATTCAGTCTAACAACTAGATATTAAATTAAAGATTTATCTCACTTTATTAATTGCTCAGTCAATCAAATAAATTACATTTTATTTTAACTAAAAGAATAATAATTTTCGTAGTTGCAATGTTGCCAAAAAATTGTCTCGCTTCGTTGAAACGAGAAAGCGAAGTCACATGCGATGAAATTACTCGATGTGCCGGAAGTGCGCGCGAATCCGGTGGTTCAACCATGTCTCATTACCGCGTGCATTTCCCGTGGAGCGACTAATTGCGCCGAGTCCCTACTTGGCTATTTCCATTCTCTTCCCTCCCCTTATTCTCTTCCGCCTTTTCCGCTCGCTTTCCTCCCTATTCGCACGCTTCTGTACGGAAAACGGGCATTGTCGGGCATCGGTGATACGCTCGGGATATCTTTTGCGACGACCGTGGCCGAGGGTCGACAAAATCAATTTGTCTCACGATCGTACTTTTAAATTCTCTCGCCCATCCCATAATAAAGCTTCTCGTCCGCATTGAAGGATTAAACTAATGGGATTGCGAATAATTAAAAATGCAAATTGTAAATTTAATTGGATGCGCGTGACATACGTACTTTAACTTAGACATTATTCGCGTGACATGTATAATTTTAATCCAAAATTTAATACAAAGATAAATAAATTGTGGTCGTATAGGCAAGACACAGCTCGCAGTGAATTTTAAATAAACTTCTTGTTAAATCGTAATTTTTTACAATATGTTATAATGTAAAAATAAATACATATTTTTGTATATTATAATTATTTACACTGATTATACCAAATTGTAATTATAACATTTAATATTATGAGTATAAAATTTTCGAGCATTCATATAACGATGGTTAGTCTTTTAATTAATGATCTAATTAAGTTAGATGTTTACATTGTCACGCCTTCTCAGAGAAGATAATCAGAAGATAAAGGTATATTTTGACTTGCATATCAATCTGAGAAGACATATTCTTGAGGCAGTCTTTTACCCGTCTATTGACCCTTTTAAGCCAGCGTGCTCAGTGATTTGTTTGAAGAAGACACAAAGATCCGCGACTAATATCGCGAGAATCCAATAATATCTCTCCAGACTCGCTAGTCATCTCCCCACCCCTTCAGGAACCCCCTTTCTATAAATATATTACTGTGACCCAGTTCATCGAAAGGGCTGAAGAGGAGAGGAGAGTAACAGACGCCATAAACCAAATTTATCGTATGACGTCATATTCTTCACGGCTTACAAGGAAATCTGAAAAAAAAAATATCGTGCAAAATCAGAAATAGAAGAACTACATAATCATTTCGCGAATCTTTCATTTTAGAAATAGATTCTTTGATCGATTTAAAACTGACTTTTTCTTAGCAGAAATTTAATCGCATTTTTTTTTTTTTCATAATAAATGTACCTCTCAGTTTTTAATACTAAATGATTTACTAAATGATAAACTAAAGCGAAATATTTCGGAGTTGGATTTTAATTTTAATGACAATTTTTGTCACAAATTTGTCACAAAAAGATATTTTCTTAATAAAAGTGGCATTTTTTTGCTGTACTAATTTTTTATTCGTAAGATACATATAACATATCGATATCTCTGCTTGGGAAGACGAAACTTTCGATAATCTCGAAATGTATAGCGAAATAAAGATTTCATCCACGATGGTCGATCTGTCTAGTCGTTTGGCTGGCCACCGCGAGGTCGTTGTTCTGACATTTATTGTCCTCCGTTCCGCCCCCTCTATATGTCGCCCTCCGTTCGCTTTTGCCGCTCGTTCGTCTTCCTCTCTCCTCCTCACTCTCTACAGAACTCTTTCCCAGCTTCTCTCATCCTTTTCTCTCTCTAACCGCGCTCTCAACCGTCCTCGCCTTCCCTTGTCATTCGCATAATTGCGCATGTGTAACTATTCGCTTGTACGAGGTTCTTGTCGTGGGATTCTTTTGTCGCCATTCCATATCTTTGTTACGTTTTTCACGATTTAGAAAAAATTGTTTTTTTGGAAAAAAATTTTTTTAAAAATTAATATTAACTGATACGATAATAAGAAATTGACATTTGATGAAATTAAACAGATTTGAAAAAAGTTTTAACTTTTCCAAAAAAGAAAGAGAAAGTCTTTATTGATAAAAAATTCGAATATTCTTATTTAACTTGTTCCTATATTTTTAATTAATTTCAACATCAGGAATATTACTGATCTAAACAAAACTGTTCAATTTGATTCTTCGCAACAAAATTTTTTTGCAAAAAGCGCAGCGATTCTTCATTCACTTTGAAGGCGGGATAATTACAGGCGTTGAGGTCGAGAAATATAAGGACGTCACTGTAATGCACGTAGGATTATGTAAAAGCACTTCCTGCAATCTTTCATCTCGTATGATATCACATGTGGGCGACGCACATGAACGCCATTTTGTGCGCCTCAGGCATAGATTAGTAATGTACATATATGTATAAATATATTTCATGCAATTAAATTTAAATTTGTTGTTTGTTCAATCTACTTTTTTCCTGCCTCTTTTGTGTTATATAAATTAAATATGATTATGATAAACGCCTCATCGAAGTTAACATTTTACTTTCAGAATTTTTATACAATCGATAAAATTTTGATTTTTTTCCGAAAAGTTTTAGAGTCTCTAATGCATTTTAAAAAGATATTAAAAGTTTATCGAAAATTGAGAGAGAAGAAAGAGCATAATCGAGTTACGTTAATTAGAAAAGAATTATCCGTATGCAACATTTTTTAACTTTTGTATTTCTGTTGCAAAATTTACTAAAAAATTACAAAATTTTCTAAATATGTCATTTTATTTTTGATATAACAGATTATGAAATTTTATTTCTAAGCTTTTAAAAAAAATAGTTGTAAAAAAAACGTATTTCTTAAAAATTTGGTTCTTTTCTACTAATTTATTAGACACCCCATGTGCGTATCTATTCGCCAAATCGATACGTCCCTTCGTTGTCTTCTATATAGTCATCTTCCCAACTATTTGTCGCGTATTTTCAATGACGTCTGATATTTACAGCGTCTGCCATTGATTACATCATTTCTACCATTCGAACATTGCGATATTAAAGCATTGACAAAAATTTTACCAAACTTTTTGTCAATATGCGGCTATATCTGAATAAGTATTTCTTAAAAGAATTTTATCAGCAATAACTTTAGAGTTTTTTTTTTTTTTGATAGTTTAAACAAATAATTATCAAATGACGTTAAATCAAAGAAAATGTCATAGGACAAAGTGTGAACATAAACTTGGCTCAGTTTATCCTGAGGCATTTAACTGCCAGAACTATTTATTTAAACCATCAAAAATTTTAGCTCTATTGAAAATAAAGTCAGAATTTTTTAATTATTTATGAGTTTTCACGAAATGATATGCCAGCTTTGTTATGCTAATAAACTTATAAAATTAAAATTTAGCATGATAATGTGATATCGCGCTAAATGTGACAGAAACTGTGAAATGCAAACGAGGATATTGAAATGCAAAAATATAAAATATAAGAAAGAATCTTTTGTATCTAGTCAAAATTTCTGTCTATATAAAATAGAAAAGTTTTCTTTTATCCTACAGAGAATAATGTTATTGTGTCATTCTTCCAAAGCTGAAACTCATGAAACTATCGTATCGATTATTTTACTGATACCGAATATTGAACGTAAGGAGTGTTCGTCCTGACCCGATTTCATCGTCGATATAGTACGATAATCTCCTGTGCTTCGGAAATTCCAGTACAGTGTTTCATAATACGATTAGAAACAACTATTTTCGCCTACTTGCATCTCATTGCCGATTATCGATGAAATTCTCGCAATTTTTCACTTATCTTTTTCACATTTAATGAAAATATTACGAGAAAAACGTGAAAATTATAAAAATATTTAATATAATTCAACTTTGTCATATGTATAAATGTCACAAATATATATAAGGTAATTAATTAAAATTTATTACAATCTGGATAATAGCATGCTCATTTATGATGAATGATGTATAATTATTTTATTTTCTATTGGAACACATCAATCGTTATTAAATAAATTTCAAAACATACTGTGTCGCTAATATAACTATCGTGCTACTTTACATAATAAAAGCATATAAATCTTAAACTTTTGCGATTAGATATCTCTTGCAAGATAGGTGTTAGAATATCTTAATCTCATTGTGCACATACCGATTAGATAACGTGCACGCGTGCACAACAGTTGAAAAAATCCTTTCTCATTGAATTCACTTTTTTTTCTTTTTTTCCTTTTTTTCCTTAACTTAACCCTGTAAAGAGTATATTGTATATTTTGTAAAAAATAAATATATCAACTGTAAAAAATTTTAATATATTTATTAATGATAGTATCAATGATAGATGATGAATGAATAATAAATGATGATATTTTTTTATATTTTTTTTATTTTACTATTATTTCTTATTTGTGTTACATTATAATTATTCTATTTTATTATTAAAAAAGAAATTAATTATTAACAAAATTAATATGCGACCTCTTGAAACAGATGAAGAAAACCTAGAGAAAGATGCTAATTATATATGACGATGATGCCGACGACGGAGTATTCGCAACGGCCGTAACGAAACAGTTGCGGCCTTGACTGGCTAATTAAATTCAGCATACATATTCATTCATTCGTACGGAGGAAGTCTATACAGGTAGCATCGCAACATTTTGCTACGCGTTTTCTCATTTATCGACATCGTAGCGAGCAATCATATCTTATCGCAAAAATTATCATTGCAACTTCTTCATTCGAAGAGTATGGAAATTAAAAAGGCATATTCTTTAATATATATTGTTATATCCATATGTTTATTTTATTTTAATTTTTTTGTTATTTTAAATTATGTTTTTCTCAAGAAACAAACTTACAATTAGTCATGATATATTATATATATGATAAATATTAATGATAATACAATTAGATAGATTCTATCTAAAAAAATAAATCAAAAATATATAGAAAAGACATTATCATATATATTTAAACGAAAGTTTTATATATATGTATAATTGGGAAAGGAAAAGTTTTATTTTACATTTTCTTTGTGTAATTATCTCCTTCTCAATTATACTATTACAAATAATGGACCCTATTTATATTTAATTCCTATATAGGTATTTTTATAGCATAGTGATTCCAATGCACGACAATGTAGATACATTAAAAAGACACCTGTTGCGTGTTAGCGGACGATCAATCGATACCATGCGTACTTCGACTACGTGGAGATTTACATAGTTTTGTTAATAAATGAATTCTTTAAAAATCAATTTCTCTTTCTCTCTTTGATTAACCTCATTTTCTGCAAATTTCTTAATTTTAATATTAGCACATATGATTAACGTAAAAATTAATGCTACTAAAAATTAAGAAATTTACAAAAAATAGAATTGATCAGTTTGAGCTTCTAAAGGGCTTAAAATCAGTAATATTATACAATATTATTTTGCAACACTTGTAGAAAATTTGAAAAAATAAAATTTTAAATATATCATAAAGAATTAAAAGATATTGTAATTCTATTTCGAGTTATTAACGGATAAAAATAACAAATTGATAGATACCAATAATGAGATGAGACTATTAATGTATATTCTTTAAACTTGATGCACTATAAAAGCTTCAATCTCCAATTCTTTATACATTTTTTACACATTCTGTAAATAAAGAATAACGAATAATTTTTGAATAACAAATAATACGAACAATGAATAATTTTAATACAATGTAACGTATAATTTTTTATCTGAATAGCGAATTAAATATAAAAACGCATTTTATAGTCTATTGAATTAACATAGCAATATGATGCTATAATGATGTAAAATGTTTTCGTAAGTTCTCTTGAGAAAACGGACTAATCGTTTCGCGGCTGATCTTTCGACTCGCACGGTATTAAATTACAGAGTGGTACATCTGGAGCTTCGTATCGCGTCAGTACAAATGGATTAAGCTGAATTAAAGGCGTCAGTTCTGAGTCAGCGTTTATTTTAGAGCAATTAAACTAGCATATGAAAGCAAATGTTTTTTATCACCGTAAATTATTCCCTTTCACATTGACATACTTTTCATATACGATAAACTTTCTATCTATTTTTTTGAATCTTATGACGAGTATTTTGTTTAATAAATTGGCTCTTTGAAAATTTGATTAGACGTATCATATTTAAATTTTTTTTTTTCTTTTATGAGAAGAAAAGTATTTAGATTGTAGATTTTTTTAAAATAGTGCGTGTATGTGTGTATGTATGGTATACGTAAAATTTTATTGATATCTACGTGTATAACAGTATTCTGATGTAATTACAAAATTATATATATGTATATATAGTGGACGATAAAATCGATGCACATTACTAAGTTTACGCATTCCTTCTGTTACATCACTAATAGCGTAATCGACATCGATCAAAGCGATTGTATTCCCCTCTTCGATCGCTTGTATCATGAAAATCCGATTATGCTGTACAGCGCGAGGGGGATTCGATTTAAATAGAATCAGTGCAACAAGTCTGTCAATTTACATATCTCTCGTTTATACCGACGATTGAATAATTTTTCAGCCTTAACTGCTGATATGTTTTTGATTAGAGTTAAATTGTAATTATAAATGATACAGATTAAGTTTGTAGCTATGAATAAATTAAAAGACAGAAGTTTTTAAAGAAATAGTTTTTTTATTTGATTTGTTAAATAAAATAATTGCGGGAATAAATTTTTTTAACGAAATTGCTTATATCTAGTGCTTCTTTTTCTTTTTTTATTTCTTTAATTTAAAGATTTTTTACTGTTCCGTCGCTTTGATTTTAAGGTTGTTTGAAGTTTCGCATTTATAAAGTCGCAAAAGAAAGCGACGTAGTTAAACGAACGAGCAGAGTTAAAGGGATGAAAACTATATAAGTCCTCGCCAACATGCGGTATTCTAACAATCACACACATCTACGCACTTTTGTGCATCGAAAAGGGGTGGCACAATGTTGAAAAACCCTTTAGACTCTTGAGCGAAGAGGAATGAGAAACACGAGTTTAACGAAGGATATTTAAACAACGTCGCTTTCGTTTAAATATATCTCAGACTCGGATTTATACAACACCCTTTATTTATTTTTTTTTTTAACAAGGAATATATTTGATTATTATACATTAAATTGGAAAAATATTATTGCAGATAACACAATGTTAGAATTATTATTTCATCGTGCAAACTCCAGCACTTTATGATATATTAATATAACATAAATAGATGTATTAATTTAATTTATAGATATTTAATTTATATTTCTGCCCCCTCTTATTTTACTCGATACAATTTGTTAACATGGATGATTAGGATGTTTAAAATGTATTAACTCGAGTGTTTAGGATTTTTTAGGAAATGAAAAAGAATGTAATATTATATTATGTCTTGTATTTTAATATAAAGTGTATTATTTAAATTAAGTTAAAGAATACAAGTCTCATACATGCAAAAATTATATTTATTTTTATTTTTTTACATTTTTTCTTCTTTATATTACGTTCGGTTTTTAAAGAATGTGCAAAAATAATTTGCGAGAATATTTATTTGCGATGATAGAAATATAACATTGAGTTAGGATTTTGTTTTAAGTTACGTTAAATTATATTAATTACTTTGTACCGTTTTAATTGCTTAAACCAATTGCTCGATTTATCCCTGAGGAAAGTACTATCTCCCTTAATCTCGACAAACTCAGTAGCACGTGTCCTTACAATCCTTTTTCAACTCTGAATATCTCACATTTTATCACCCGAGATATGGAGAGAATGTACGTGAAAGATCTTCATTTTCCTGGAAGTCACATAAGAAATAGAAGAAATGGGTACAATTTTTATTATACGCCGTATAGTGTACGATTACGAGTCATTATTGTGTGGCATAATTTTGTACGCCGACTTCCGCTTAACATTTGTTGTTGAAGAGGAAAAGAGAGGGGGTGTTACATGCCGCCACGTGTCCCGCTTCTCTTATTAAAGCTCACCCTCCTTACTTCGTATGCATACATACACACACATAGCGTTTGTAAACGCTTGTTCGGAGTTTACACAGGCCGCACGTGCCCCGTAAGCCTTTCGCCGTTTACGCATATAACGGATGTTCGTCGCACAAAACTTCGCAATATTGTCATCGAGAATTTAATTCCATCGAAATTTCCATTCGCAACCATGTGTTAGTCAAAGGAAATGAAATATCGCAATCGATGTTTCAGTTTTTTAAAGTCCTTTGTTTTGCTTCGAAAAGTGATTTATAAAATGAAATCATATGTAATCAATCATAGTCAAAGATAAACAAAGAATAAATACGAAATCTAGGAATTATATATTATCGAATCTGTTTAAAGAAATTTATTCTCTTGCGTATACACAACAGAGCCTCTCTAGATGCAATCACGAACGTTAAAATAGAATCGTCCTCATCGTATCAGGAAACATTGGCTCCTGGATACTTGGTATGTTAAACCTCTCTACGCGAGAATGTTCTCCCTAGAATTTTTCGACGACGTAACGAAAACAGACGGGTTCTGTTTCATGCCAGAGACCGATTTCACGTGTGTCGGATGGCGTGTGTCGCGTATGGATCCCTCATACTCTTGAGAGGGAATATAAATAGACGTCATGCGCAAATATCGCGGTCGTTGCTACCGGGACATGCTGCGAAAGCAAGTTTAATATGCAAAAATTTAATTTGCATTCGGCAACGCCTTGACTTTATGTCTCTCTATGATTAGTGACGTACAGATCGGCTCGTAAATTCTCTCCTTTCCACTTATTCTCTAAAAATGACTATGAAAGACAAACTAAAAAGCATAAAATAAAAAAAGGGTTTAAAACTTATGTATAAATATATATTTCTAGATTTATATTATTATTCTATCGTTAATAGTTGAATTTTAAGTGTCTGATTTATGTTAAATTGAAACTTCTGCTTTATTATTACATTCATTCCTGTAGCAGACACAGGTAGGCAAAACTTGGTACTGTATATTCTTCTCTTTAGGAAAATTGTAAATATTTCTCAATTTATCCATAAGAGTCTTTAATTTTTCTTTATATAAAAGCATTAAAATATAATTTTTATGATATAAAATACTGTCCCAAAAGTTTCAGAACTTTTCGTACAGACGCTATTAGTAACGCTATTTATTTAAAAAAGATTACGCTGTCTTCCTAGAAGCTTCGTTAAAAATTCTAATAAGTTTAATCGAGATCCTACTAACAGCTAAATAGGTTAAAAAATATTTGAAAAAAATAAGACGAAACATTTCGTATATGATTTATTGCTTGGTTCGAGTACGATGCTAAATCCATCAATCATAAACCTAGTTTTGTTTTATTTGTCTCGATGATTAAAACGAATATAATAATACATTAAGCCATAAAAATATTCGTATTACTTTATATTTATTGATTGATATTTTTTTTAGAAAGATGTTATATGAGGGATTCTTATCAATAGGAATATATGTCATATTAAAGGTGCTCTTTATTGCCGAAAAATAACAATTTTTCTGGAATAACAAAAATCTATATTTGAATAAAATATGAAAAAACTAGCCATCGCATCAAAAAATATTTGTATAATGTCAACTTAAACCAATAATTGAAATGATAATTTTGTGTGATTTCACTTATTATTTATTCCATTTAACTTAATGGATTGCTTGCACTTTTCAATGTTATAAATGATGATTTGGCAATATTTCTATTATTGTTTTTTATTTTATCACTATTATTCGATTATGTATTGTATTTCTAAGACTGAGAAAATATGGATTATGAAATCCAGTAGACCAAGAAGAAACGTAGTTCTCACAATGTGTGTCACGATGCCGCTCCTAGCGGTACCACGACGTGTATACATCGGCACATTATTGTTATGCGACGAACATTTTCTTATTGAACCAATTGACATACCGTTTGCTTCTGTTCTGCATTCTAAAGGTCGAGTCTAAAGATCTATCCGTTTATTAAACTACACAAATAATGAATAATAAGAAATAAAGAGAATAATTGAATAAAATAAAACATAAAAAGTAGAATAAAACATAAATTCATTCGAATATTGGGAATTAAATGTGCAAAAAATTAAAAATGTTGATCTCGCGCATTTATCGCAAGTTTGATCATCGCAGCATGCGATTGTCACGGTTAAAAGTGGAACGAAAGGAAATGCATATAGAAACAACGAAAAACAAAAAAAAAACACAAGAGATAAATTTGTACATCTGTTGTGTAGGCGGAAATTCTCGTAGGCTGTTATTCGAAGGCGCGCGCGCGAAAACAAGCAGTTAACAAGCGAGTGGTCGGTCTCACGCGGTGATAAAATTCGCAAAATATTTATAGATCACAGCTGTGTGTGATCGCGGTGGATTCGACTCGCGTCGCAAAGTGCGCCAATTTTTTCAATTCAACGATACAAAAGATATCCTACTCGATTATATGCAAATACTTTGCATACATTTTTGTACTTTAAAATTTATCATAGATTATTTATAACGTATCTATATCCGCATTCATGTTTTAATTAGATTGTCCCCTTCTCTTTAAGCGAATAATTTTTTAATAATTGTGGTGTTTTATATATATAAGTGTATGAATGTATTTTCCCTCATTTGTATATTCAACAGTTTTCTTTGTACAATTTTACACCCTATTTGCTAGCAATAGCAATTCCATGAGTGCAGCTTAATAAAAGTTTTAAACCCTACTCTCGGAGCAACTTGCACGGATTTTCGGTACTCCAAAGTCATTAAATGGAGCGTATAGGAAATATGGGGTACTGCGCGAACAGCTGTGAAAATTGACTTTTCATCCAAGTGTAAACGCTTGTTTGCTTCATGTTCCATCGTCGGATGTTCTTGTTCCCGGTGCGAGCGGTCCCTGCGGTTTCGAGGGACGAGACCCTCGAGTTATCCGACACCCTTCTCGTCTTCCGCATCCGACCTTGTCCACTACCGTGCCCTTAAGTATATTTGCTCGGGATCTATGTACAACATCTCGAGTATTCTCTGCTTTAGACATTCTTTCAATCGATAAACTTCGACGCGTGTTTCCAGATTCTTTGATATTCAAATTTCTTCATTACATTGTATTTTTTAATAAAGCTTATATAATATATATTCCCAACGCGATGTAAATTCCACAAAATTATTTCTAAGAAAACCGTATATCTCTCTCTCGAGCATTTTTTGAGTCAACAATTGAGGAGAGAATATTTTTATCGTATAATATACATATTATTCATGTGTAGAAAAAATTAAATATAAATTTTAAAGTAAGAAGAATATTCCGGAAACAACACTCACCTCATCGATTCATCTTTTCCTCATTTGAATCTTCATTGCATTTCTTTTATTTCACAGACATCGCTATGGACTGGTCGGATCACGCACTTTGGTGGCCGGAACGAAATCACTGGCTGACCAGAACGCGCAGCACGCTGGATCAGTACGGCGTAGCAGCGGATGCATCGCTGCATTTCACGCCGATGCATAAAACCTTAAGGGTGCAATTGCCGGATATGCGCTGTCTCGATTGCCGAGTTGATTTTTCGGTCAAGACATTCAACGCGGTCATTAATTTGTGCAAGGAACTCGGTGAGTCGCAAATCTATTAACACCATTTAAGGAGAGTAATAGAAACAAGCGTGACGTCAGTCTCGTTCCGATGTCAATTACGGGAAATAAATATTTTTTTAAATCGATACGAAGACTTGGTAGGAAAGTAGAAATATTTGACGGGATAAATTTTTTTTTTATATGCATACGCTACGCTCTCTTCATTTTTTAATAAGAACAAATGGATTTGGAATAATTAAAAAATCTGCAGTTTAAAGAAAATGCGTTTTTGGAAGGGACGTACTTTTTACGTACTTTATATATTTAAAATACTCTACATACTTCAAAATAGTATTGGGCAATTTATTTTACAACTGTCTATGGCTACTTCTATGATTATCTGAGATAATTATATAATTTTACATTATTTCATGCTTTTGGTAACAAGGTAATTGAGGAAGACAGATTTTGACAAAATTTTTCAAATTTATAAAGCTTTTTGATTTTTATTTTATTACAATAATTAATTTTATTCATTAATAAGCGATATTCATGTACATAATAAATAAATTGCAATAGTATTTTGCATATAAGCAAGTGCATCATAATTCTTCTCTAAAGCATAACTGTATCAGCAAGAATATCATACATGATAATATGAGAAATGATAAATTTGCCACGCGAAGATTGCGTCACAAGTTATTGTGGCTGTCAATTCATCACCGCAACAAGCTCTAAGCTAGCTTTTTAATCAAGGAAGTGGGTTAACGCGATAATTCGGTTGAGACTTTTGATTAGAAAAAAATGCCAAAAGAGATATAAGAGCTTATCTTGTTTTATAATGACCTAAAAGTAATTTCTCAGAATTACGCGAATTATAATGTCGTCTGAAGCGGAAAATAATTTGACAACGAACTTTTAATTTGATGAGTCTATTGTTTTTATATTGTTTAACATTTGATTTAGTACATCTTGTTTTTAAAAAGTTGGAAAGATTTAAAATAGGTGAGAAAAAGAGAAAAAGTTTCTTTACTAATATTTTTCGGCAATTTAAGAATTGCCGAAACGCACGCGAAGCAATGGAAAAAAAGAAAAACTAAATAAAACCTAAAACTTATAAAATAACTGTTAAAACTGGATGGGAATTTCCTAATCATTCGCATATCGAACTCTATTATTTTTACACTTTTATCGATACGGTGATTCTATTTAATAAACATCAATGATATGAGATCAGCATGTATCATATTCATATAAATAGATGTTAATACGCAAAGTACGCTGTTGCACGCGATCTTTATCCATCAATTACTCGATTCTTTTATAAGAACACACATATGTATCGAATGTATGAAATGAATGCCATGACTGCGTGCGTCATGTTAATTTGCTTTTCATTTAGAAGCAAAACAACAATATGCATCTCTTTAATCTAGATTAAATGCAAGATTAATACGCAAATTAATTCGCGCGAATCTTACTACAGGCATTAGACACCCAGAGGAGCTTTCGTTCTGTAAGCCGCTCGAACCGAATCACCTGAAATATAATCTAAAGGACTTGCCAGCCAAGAAAAAGATCGAGAATCAGAAGAATGGTCATTGGAACGTACCGGCCGACACGAATACCTTCATTCCAGTTAGCCAGAGTCCCAGAGGATCTACGGGAAGTTTAGATCAGTCGAGTCCATTCATGTGCGCGCCAGTCACACCCAATAATAGAAATCACAGCACACCGATCAGCTCTCCTGTCACGGTAGGGGTTGACTCACATGTAGACATAATTGGAGGAGAAAGTTTTATTCCAGATAAATATCTATAACGCAAATATTTTATAAATTTTTAAAAATGTCCGTTTCCGTTAGTTCCATTTGTAATTATAATAAATTCAATTATTACATTCTCAAATCATTGCCAAATATTTATTTTATTTTGCATCAATTTTTTTTCTTAACTTTTGTTTGAAAGAACTTGCATTGCAACTATTTTAGTCTTTATAGTGCCGATATCATCAAAAAGAGTTGATATAAAAAAAAACGCATGTATCGGCATGCAGATTTTCCACAAATGTTTGACTTTGTCGCGTCGCGATTATTTTCACAACATTATAATAATATGGATCTTACATTTATAAATTCCCAGCATACCGGAACATGGAAGAGGAACAATAATTCTTCCGGTTTCGGTAGCACCGGCTCCTTCAACGCCAATAATAGCACTATGAGCCTCGAGGCATTAAACGGCGGATTGTCAGAGTCCCTGGCGCAGAGTCCAACGTCGATTTCGCCAGAAACGCGAACGAAATTGATTAGGCCAAAGAGTCTAATCGAAAGGGCAAGGATGAACGTCGCCTGGCTGGATTCCTCTTTGTCGATTATGGAACAGGGTATCCGCGAATTTGACACGCTCAGGCTAAAGTTTAAATTCTACTCCTTCTATGACCTGAATCCAAAAACCGACGCGGTCCGCATCAACATGATTTACGAGCAAGCCAAGTGGCAATTACTCGCAGAGGAGATTGATTGCACCGAGGAAGAAATGTTGATGTTTGCAGCACTTCAGGTATTTGCAAATAAATGATTTTATACATAATTATTAACAAAAAAATTGACATAACTCCAAGATGAATATTTAGCTAATTTTATTCGAATATTATTCGAATAAAATTTTATTTCTTATTTGTTATTTTAATTATTCGTTAGTTGCTTTTTATTTTTTATTTCACTTTTACAATCCTACGAACTCTATATGTATGTTTTTATTCTCGCTTTTGCTCTCGATATATTCCCATCGTTCCGAGAAAAGAACCCCACGCGATGCATAACGCATGCAAATAACTCTATCTTTAAGCCGACTGCTTTGCCAGCCGATGTTCCGCCGTAAGCATAATGTCGTCACGCGTCAACATGACCAAGATGCAATCATCTTTTGCCTCGACCCACAAAATATATCTTGTATATTTTATACGCCTACATGCTTATGGCAAGCATCGAGAGGGAAAAAAAATCTAGTCTCTCGATCGTATCACCTACAACTTTTCACTTTGACGGTTACAGGTACAAGTGAATCTTCAGGCGAGCGTGCCGCAGCCCACGTACGATAGCAATGGAGGGACCTCACCCGTCGAAGACGATATTGATGCGGCCCTAACGGATCTACAAGTGACTCTGGAGGGCAGCAATATCAGCAAGGGACCCAGTGACATCACGCAAGTGCCCGAGCTCTGCGACGAGCTGCGTTTTTTCAAACCAAAACGTTTTACGCTAAAGGCTTTTAAACGTTATTGGTTCACGTGTCGTGATCTTCAGTTAAGACTCTACAAGAGCAGAGAGGAAGCGAACGGTTCAGAGTCACCAATCTACGTCATCAATTTGCGTGGCTGCGAGGTCACGCCGGATGTACATTTGTCGCAAGGACGCTACGGTATCAGATTGGAGGTGCCCAGCGCTGAAGGCATGACCGAGATGTGGATCAGATGCGATAACGTAAGCGGATTAACTCATAACATTTCGTCAAATTGCGACATTATTAATATAATTTCTAAATTTCTTATATATTAATGCTAATTTTCGCATCTATGTATATACATATATGTATCATGACATACACGACGAATAAAATAATAATTCTTATGAATAGCTAGAAAAGCAAGTATTGTAATTGATGATTCCAATTCACGAGTATATATCTAAAAACTCGACTTTTATATTTTTTATTTACTCCAGGAGCATCAATATGCAAAGTGGATGGCCGCGTGCAGATTAGCGGCCAAAGGACGTACTCTCGCCGACGCGTCCTATGAAAGCGAGGTCAACAGTATCACAGCTTTTCTGCAACTACAGAGGCCTGCACCTGCACCGGCTATCAATCCTAATGCTTTGGATATCATACCAGAGGATTACGTCGCATCCCGATTTGCGAAGAAATTCAAAGGAAAGGTAATAAAACACTTGCGCATTTAGATCTATGTGAGATACAAAAGATTGACAAGATTACATTAACTTTTCTTTCGCAGTTGGTTCAGAGAATCTTGGAAGCGCACGCAAACGTTAAAGACTTATCTCTGATCGAAGCAAAACTGAATTATATTAAAGCTTGGCAATCTCTTCCGGAATACGGTATTTCGCTTTTTATCGTGCGATTTACCGGCAAGAACAAAGACGAATTACTAGGTATTGCCAATAACAGACTAATGCGAATGGAGCTTCATAGTGGTGATCATTTGAAGACTTGGAGGTATAATACTATGAAGGTATGTACTTATATATATATATATATATATATATATATATATATATATATATATATGCGTATTTATATTATTGTATTATATATTTATTTTGTTCGTATCGCTCTCCGCTCTCCACAATTCGGAACCCACTCTCATGTATTTGTATAATACGAATATCCCTCAATACGAATATCCTTCTAAATAAACGTTCTAAACATTCTTGTATATTCTTTAAGTAGATGTTTTTTTCCTTTAAAAATACCAAAATATCCAAATCTGTCAAATTGGAAGCGATTGAAAAAAAACTTCTTAAAAATTAAACTTTTTAAAAAAACATCTAAAAATCGTATTGTTTAAGTTAGATTTAAAAATCGTATTGTTTAAGTTATTGTTGTAGTAGATGTTGCTTTTTGACAAAGATATACTAAAAAGTAAAATGTTATATGATAAATAATCACTTTTCTTAATCTTTTCGCTAAAAATCGGAAAATTATCAAAATTTATTAAAAAATCCGTTAAAAAAAAAAACAATTTAGAAACATCTTCTGAGAGAAAGTGCATGATTATTTATATTTCACAGGCATGGAATGTTAACTGGGAAGTAAAACACATGATGGTACAATTCGAGGAAGAGAATATAATTTTCGAATGCCAATCGGCAGATTGCAAAGTCGTTCACGAATTTATAGGAGGCTACATCTTCTTGTCGATGCGCTCAAAAGAAGCGAATCAAACGTTAAATGAAGAAATGTTCCACAAATTGACCGGTGGATGGGTTTAATCTAAAAATGTATATGAAAAAAAAAGGAAAAAATTGTAATAAGTTCTAACATATTCTAAAAACAATGATAAAATACGTTTTGCCGTTTTATCAACATGCATCACGTTCTCTTCAACGTCTGTACGCTGGTTGACATTTGTAAAAATATTTAAATCTGATCGTAGTTATATATCACACATTTTAATGCTGTATGCTGTAAATAGAATATTATATCCTCTCTATATTTTAGTGAGAGTTTTAACAATCATAATATTTTTATTTAACAGGAGGCTACTTCAAGATTTTTTTACTACTCTTTGACCGAAGCACTTTAATTTTATGAAGTATCAATATATATTAATCGTTGAAATCAGGGCCTCCTTTTCACGACAAAAAAGAGAGAATCCATTTTCTACATATATTTATAATGGTTTTATAAAGAGATATCTGCAAAACTTTATTTTTTACAAAGACAAATTATACTTTTATACAAAACTTTTTCTACTCGTGAAAAATCTGCCATTGATGAATAATACTAGATGAACTAATAAACGAATATATCGAACACGCATAAGCGAGAAAACCTGCGAAACATCATAATGTATTAGGGTAATACTCTACATAACAAAGAAGTGTATCGATTTTTATTTAATCAAAAAATTGTTTTCTTTAATAGGTTCCTTTGTATCGCATAATTTAAATGAGTGATTATAATCCTTTCTCTCTCTTTTATAATGTGTGTGTTTATGTCCTCTTTAGTGTCACAAGGTGCTACATCGAATGCGAATTCGACTTTATAACGCAAGAAATCATGTGTGTATAAATTATTTGTTATTGTAATGTAAATTAGATATAGAAAAATATATTTCACTTACGTCGTTATATACATTACGTTTATAGGAGGTACTGCGTTATATATGTACATGTAACAAAAAAAAAGATTATAGTTTTGTATATTAATAGACAGTAACTGTATAATAAACTTATTATTATTATTAATACATTTGGCAGATTTTTCAATTTTTTTCTCCATCGTGCTGTAAAATATACAACAATTATATATATATATGTATATGTATATGTATATATATATATATATATATATATATATATATATATATATATATATATACACATATAAACAGTTCAGTGTTCATTTTGTTGTAATTTATAAATATTTTAAATAGTAAATGAATTATATAATATTTATTGCGTGTCGTTGTTAATCGATTAAATTTTCCTCGTACATATCTGGATAAAAATTTATGTCAAATTATAAAATTATGGATTTTGTTTTTTTATTAAGTAACACAATACATTATCAACATCCGTATAAGTTTGCACATACGCATTGATTGTAATCAATAAGAAATTGAAAAAATACTAGTATAAAGACTAGTGTAAATATCTTCAAAAATGTTTAAATTTGAGAAATTATTAGCTTGTATAATCTTCTGTTTTTCTAATAGCGTATCTTGAAATGTTCACAGATTTTTTATTTATCCAACAGTAATAGACAGTTGTGGATCTTTTCCTGAAACATTTATCATCTTTGAGGACGGCTGATTTTGCGAATCTTTCTTTAAAGAGCGTGCCCTCGCTGTGACAGGCATATTCCCAGTTCTTGCACCTGACCCGCTCAGGTTACCACCTCCGCACATCTAATTATATAGGTGACAAACCGTTATGTTCATTTCAAATAATTCTTACACAGAATTTAAAATATATATAATTATTTTTTCTCGGATTATACATAACAGGGCGATATCTGCGAGATTTATCTTTCGATATGTCAATCAAATAATCTTTTATCGATTAAATGTTGACATACTTAATTTTTCTCATATTAGATACAATAAAATGAAAAAATGTGAAAATTTTCCCTGCACTTTTTTTATATTTATAGCTCATTACGTAGAAAAGATTTATGAATGTGCCTAAGATGAATTCTTCGGTTTTGTAAATTATAATTAGAAGATATTGCACAAGATATATCAATTTTGTTAGAAATTAAAACAAAAATTAAATTATATATATATATATATATATATATATATATATATATATAAAATTTTACATTTTTTAGCCATTACTATCGGTCACGACTGAAGAAACTAATTTATTTTGATGCATATAATGCAGGAAAAAAATTCACATGATTCTCTCATGTTTCTGATGTTACAATCGAATACGATTATAGAGAACCTCAAGTATGATAACGAAAATAATGTTATTATAACCGGAGTATGACTTGGCGGCGCTGAATGGACAAGTCTTCCGACGAGTGAGCTCGTTTTCTCCTTCCTCGCTCTCATCCACTCATGACCTAACACTCTCTCGAGAGTCAGCCTGAGGGTGATGTCTGGCTCGAGGATCTGCCGGACAATGTTCTTGGCCAACATGGACACGGTATCGCGGACGCGCGATCTGAACACCCAATTGCGTGACATTTGATCCTTGAGAAGTTTCCGTAGATTCGCATCGTCGAACGGCATCCTGGCATTGAGCATGATGAAGAGGATGATACCAAGCGACCACACGTCCGCCAATTTCGGATTATACGGAGTGCCGGCGACGATCTCCGGCGCGGCGTATGCAGCCGAGCCACAATAAGTATGGCTGAGGACTCGCCTACCCTCGGGGTTCACGCAGAACCTGGCAAAACCGAAGTCTGCCAATTTCACATTGAACTTGCGCGAGAGTAATATATTCTCGCACTTGAGGTCACGATGGGCGATGTTCTTGCTGTGTAGATAGTGCAAGCCGGATGCCATTTGACGAAACCACAACCGCGACTGTTGTTCTGGCACTACGCCGTTGTTTGTCACAAAATCCAGCAGATCGCCATTATCGGCATAGCGCATGAAGATAAAGACGCGCGGGCCACGCTGCAGGATACTGTGCACCTGCGCCCGACCAGATTCAGTACGCGATTCAATATAGGCTGCTAATGTATTAAGCAAAATTGGGCGAAACATGATCAAAATAAAACACTTTTCGTTGCTAAAATTTTTTTTAAAACACAATTGCACATATTATAATTTTTTAATGAAATTTCTAAAAAAAGGAATTATTTATAAAATTAAATTTATCATTGCAATGAAATTTTAAATTAATTATATTGCGTAGAGAAATTAAAAATTGATTTTGATCACATGACAATATTTAGAGATTTTGCTAATATGTCACTGTAAAGTAATGCAAGTATGAAAAATGATACTGCTTATTCAAAAATTATTTGCTAAATAAACAATTCTGTGTTCTTGAAAGGAAAATTTGAAAGCAAATTTTGAAAGGAAAAAAAGCAAACGAAGTGTTTCTGCTAGAATTATTCCTTCTTCGTCAATTAGATGGAAAAAATAAATTAAACCTTTTTCTTATTGTGTCTTACTTGAATAATATGCGGATTTTCTATCTTTGTTAAAATCTCGAGCTCGCGGGGAAAGAACTTGTCCAAGAAGTCATGCGGCGCCTTCTCCTTGTCAAAGATCTTACAAGCCAGACGCATCTTCTTGGAATTTGCTCCATCGATATACTCTGCCAAGTGGACGGTCGCGTAACAACCCTAAAAATGTTTTTAATTCTAATGGCGCGTAAGAAATTTAATTTTTAGTCATAGCGTAAACTGGTTTTGACAATTGACCGATTGATAAGAAATGACATAAGGAATGTATCGAATATAAAATACAATAATTTCTCAAAAGCAAAAAATAAAAAACTTTATTTGAGTTAAAAAATATTTTTGCCTTAAAACGAGAAATTAGAAATAGTATTGTTGCGAAAGTAAACGGGAGAAAGTGCGCAAAATTATATAAACAGACAAATATAAAGAAGAAGAAACAACCTGTCCGATTTTTTTGCCGATGAGATAGCCCCGCTGCTCGAGAGCGTTCACTTCCGAGTTTCGGGTGGTGAGTCGCGTGGCCATGCCAAGTGATTCTTCATCGACCCCTCATCACTGACCCCTCTCGAGGACGGGCAGTTGATTGAGCAGTCTCTTCTGCGTGTTATGTGCGTGTATATATCCACGGGAAACGCTTCACTAAAATTCACCAAGAGAATTTCTTGATGCTTTAGTCTCGTTTCTTTGCGCGTTATTCTTCAGCTGCTGGCATTAACAAGTTTTGTTGATACGATTTCTGTCCTGAAGCCGACACTGCCTCGACACCGAGCACCTCAACGTATCTCGCTGCTACATCGATGCGTCCAACAACAAAGTGGATCTGTTCGGTCATTTGAGAGAGAAAAAGAGAGAGAGGGGCGGTTGTGCGAGCACTAGAATTTTGGACAAGCCCGGGACCAGCTTGCGCTTGGTATACGACGAGAGGAAGGTAAGGATCCGCGTTTCATTCGAGCGCAGCCATTATACTTGGAACAATGAAAACAATCGACGCGCATATACGCGAGATCGATCCTATGCAATTTTGGATAGCTTCTCTCGCTGCGCGAACCAACTTCTGGATAATGTTACCATTGATTACTCCTGACTGCTTCTCACTTTCTCCTTACAGAATAGGAATACATTGAGTGTTTTTATCATCTGTTTTTCTTACTACTAATAATTCAATTATTAATAATTAATAATAAATAAGGAGTAAATATTTTTATCGTATATTGTAAACACATTATCTGCAGTTTTGTAATTTTGTTTGTTTATATATTCCTTTACGTAATATCTATGTTATACATTCATTTTTAAAAATTGTAAATGTTTTTTAAAAAATCTGGAAGATTTGATACATTTAGCCTTAGTTTTAATTTTTTAGTTGTCTATTAATTAATTGTGATTCTATATTTATATTTCACATAAAAGAATGAAGTAAATAAGAAATAAGAAAAAATGAATGAGTTGAGAGAAAAACACTAGATAACAAAGTATTAAAAATAGATGTATACATATACATGTGTATCATTGATTAAAAAAAAGTTGCAATAAAGCATGCAATATTAAGTATTTTAATTCATAAACTTATATAAATTGACGAAAAATGTATCAATAATGACACAATATTGAATTATATAAATTCCATATTTTACTCACATTAGAAAGTCCATTCCAACAAACCTTGTTGTTGTATACAAATTATAAATTATAATATATAATAAACGAACATCTCTTTTATCTATGTTTTAGTAGCTACGCCCGAAAAGTGTATAAAACTTTGCTTTGTTTTTACAACTATGATGAATACAATTTATCTCATCCAGTGGTTTTGTCAATTTTGGCTGTTCAAATGGTATACAAAGACTTTTAGCGCCCATTGATGCTCCAAGTTCATCACCGCTATCGCCCTCTCTGTAATTATTCGTAAATATTTGAATATATTTAAAAAGTGAGTAAAAATAGAAAAGATTTATTATAAAAATATTAATATTCTATATGTAAATATTAATATTCTAAATATTCAATTTAAAATATAATATATTATATATATTACATATAACTTTACAGCCATTAATATTCTATAGATATACTTTTCTTTCAAATCATGAATACAAATACTTTTTTGATGTTCAACTTTAAATTACTAACAAGAAAATTTGCAATATATTAATAAATAATCAGTAATCAGTATGTAGCATTTAAAATAATTTGGAATAATTTGTAAAAATCACAAGCACATAAAAAAATATTTCCTTTTTTTACATATAAAATAATATTACCTTGTACTGTCTGCTTTAATGTTATCCTCACACGTTGATTCGCCGCAAAAAGGTGATAGTAATAAATTCTTTTTATTAAGCTCGGCACCGAAATCGCTCCAATTTTCTACTTGCTTGATATGAGCGATGAGATTCTTTCTAGCTCTATAAATAGTAAATAAAAAACTATAAATTTAATAATAAGCTCTTAACAGCAATAAGTTCAGAGTACTAACAATTAAATAAGAAAATAAACAAATAAAAGTCAAGGCGCGGATATTGGTGCGCGAACTTTTTATTATTAAATTTTATCAATAGTCAAAAAGAAAATCAGTTTTCTTTTTTATTATTGATTTTAAATTAAAATTTGACTACAACAACAAATATTGTGTATGTCAAGTTTTAAAAAACCAATATAATCTTTATATATTGATATCTATGCTGAAGATGGACCAGAAAACGGTCTGATATGTATATTTTTAATACATATTTATTACTAAAATTGATTAATAAAAAGTTCGCGCATCAATATCCGCGCTTTGATTCTTATTTGCTAGTTTTCCCATTTAAAAAACCGTAAGTTATCAACCAAATTACTATGGCAGATGCATTATTGTTTAAAACAATTTTTAGCGATATTTACCTGGACAACAGCTGTGCTTGTATATCTTTTAACAAGCAATCCAATGATGTAGCTACCATTTCTCTCTTAACAGTTGTTCTTTGTAAATTATCTCTTCGTACGAATGTTACTTCATTCTTCTCCATATCTTTCGGGCCTAATTCGATTCTCACTGGTACGCCTTTAAGCTCCCAATGGTTGAACTTCCATCCAGGTGTTCGATTATTTCTAAAATCACCCTTCACTCTAAATTTGCCGTCTTTACTCAATTCATCGACTAACTTGACGCATTCGCCTTGAAGTAACTCTTTCTTCATCGTAGACATATTTGCAGTTATACCACAAGGAATAACAATACCTTGTATAGATGCTACACATGGTGGTAACACTAAACCTTTATCATCTCCGTGTACCTGTGAATAAGTATAAAGCATAAATATATTCGCATTACATATATATACAGACAAAGCAATGCACAAGAGTAAATGTTTAATTTACATATATTTACATGTGTAATATAACAATAATTTTTAATTTTACCAACCATTATCATGACTCCGATCGTCCGTGTAGTTAAGCCCCAAGAATTCTGATAAACAAATGTCTTTTCGTCTCCTTCCGCGATACCTTCCACTTGAACGTTAAACATCTTGGAAAAGTTCTGTCCCAGATGGTGACTCGTTGCTCCTTGTATCGCGCGACCGCTGGTCGAAATAAACGCCTCGACGGTAGTCGTATAATCGCCTCCCGCAAATTTCTCCTTTTCAGTTTTGCGACCTTTGATAACAGGGACCGCCAATAAATCCTCGTAAACCTTGGCATACATATCTAAGATAGTCAATACTTCCTCCTCCGCTTCCGCCTTGGTAGCAAATGCGGTATGGCCCTCTTGCCACAAAAATTCTCTGGTGCGTAAGAATGGTTTAGGATCTTTAAATTCCCATCTCTATAAATGTGAAAATAAAACAATTGGAATGCGAAATCATCTAGATATTGTATTAACAATGATAATGATCATACCACAACGTTATTCCACTGATTGAGCTTGAGCGGTAATTCGGTGTCCGATCTCAGCCATTTGGCGTAAGCTGGATACATGACAGTTTCCGAAGTCGGTCGTATAGCTATAGGCTCTGCCAAATCCGACTCGCCGCATTTTGTTACCCATGCGACTTCCGGCGCGAAATCCGCTATATGCGTTTTCTCTTTCTCTAACACCCCACGAGTCACGAAAATTGGGAAATAACACTCTTGAACACCGAGCGCTGTTATCTCTTTGTCGATATACTCTTTTATTACCTTCCAAATCGCAAAACTCCACGGACGAAGAATATAACAGCCGGATACATCGTAATATTCAATCATACCACTTTTTGTGATAACTTGCGAGTACCAGTCGAAGAAGTTTTCTTCCTTCTTCGCTTCCAATCCTAATCTTGTGCCCGTTTTACCTGAATCTATATCCTTATTGGTCGCGCTTTTTGCATTTTCTTTCATTTTCTTTCGTGGTAAATCTATTTCTTCAGTAAATTTTTTTTTGTCAGAATTCTGACCTGATTTTTTTAATTTAGTTTTCTCATTTTCCGTAGTTGTTTCATTTGTTTTTTTGCGCTGTGTATTATCTCCCTAAAACAATTTTTAATTTAATTTTAATTTTATTCGCTTTGTGCTTCGTTTTTTTGCAACTAAATTATTTTGAAATGGAAGAATATATTTACTTAATTTTAATAAATTTAATACTAAGCTACTCTGGGAGCAGCATTGCATGCAGAACACATTTTGTTAATATCGATATTTTTATTGTTATCGATTGTATTAAAAATTGTTTTTAATATATAAACATAATAATATATAAAAAAATATTATTCTTTCAAATATGATTATATCTTGATACGATTTTGATGATCTTATAGCTGCAAAAGAATTTTTTTTTTTTTTATATATATATTCATAAACTACATATTCTATAAATAATTGAGAAAATATTTTTTGTTACCGATTGTTTGTGTGATATAGTAGGCGTAATAGAAGGCGTTGTTGTGTGTCCGTCTGGTATATGGAACAATATAACAGGTTGTTCACGCAATGAGTAAGGACTTATAGGTGCATACGGAACATCACAAATAAAGAAGCCCTTTCTCTGAAGCTGAATTATCTCTCCCTTCTTTATACGTTTCATTTCTGCTTCACCCCACATTTTAACTTCTTTCTGGAAATAAAAATTTTATGATACAAATGACAAAATATAACACAATTTGCAGCATAATTTATGTAAATAGATAAGATTCTTTGATATGTTACCCTTGTATCCTTAGCAACAAAGTTTTTAAAATCGTTATCTTTGTCCAAGACTGATACATTCAGAATATGATTAAAGTAAACAGCATAACAATTTATTGTAGGATTTAACTGTAGTTTATCTTCTTGAGTGTCTTCATATTCCTCCAATGGTGCAGCTATCCATGTAATCTTTAACGTTTTTTTGTAATTTTTGTCCGTCAGATTTAATCGCGCTTTCACGTCTATAATATTACCAGACTGGTCTGTATGTATCTCTTCTATCATTAAATTACCCCAATTGATGAAGGTTGCATTCTGTCCCGTAACTAATTCTTTAGCGTCATCTCTTTCTATCAATATTTTAGGACTTATTCGCACTTGTTTGGTACCTTTGGAGGGATCTTTAGGATGATTTTGCACTTCCAACCACCCTTCCTTAGCATCTACTACATTAACTGTTACCAATTTCTCGTAATCCAGTGCAGTATATCTGGAATTATATACATGCTGAAAAAATTATATCTCTGACTATACTACTATATCGTATCATGTTAGATTTTTTTAACAGTATTTAAAATACCTGACAGCGATCGGATCAATGACTTTCTTGTTGAAAGCCCATATCTTATCCCATTCCATGAAGACTACAGATTTAGAACTACCTTGCGCGATGATGAATTGTTTCAAACCCTCGACTGTCATTCCCCGTCTCAGAATACCTCTCACAGTCGGCATTCGCGGATCGTTCCATCCATCGACTAAACCTTCATTTACAAACCACGTCAACTTCCGTTTGGACAATACTGTATAAGTCATGTTTAAACGTGAGTATTCCCATATATACGGACGACGCAATCCTAAGGCGTCGATTATCCAATAAAATTGAGCATCTCTGTCGTGATACTCTGTTGTACGCAGAGTGTGAGTAACATTCTCAATAGCATCAACAATTGGACAGGCAAAATCATAAGTAGGATACACCCTAGTAGAAATAATTTAATAGATTTATATATATATATATATATATATATATATATATATATATATATATAAAATATCATTAAACCAACAAACTTCTTAAATGTAAAATTAATATAAATTAACTTATGACATATTTATTAAAGCCATCTCAACAAATAACAAAATTAGAATATTGTATTATTATATATGATTTGAAAATAAAGCTCTAATCCATCAAAAAGATCAATAAATAAAATATATACACAAGAGAGATAAAATATTTTCAAGTTAATCAATGTTTAATTGTGTCATCACTAGCCATACATTTCCCACAGATGAAATGTAATAAATTTTTGCTAAAAATTCAAGAAACATATACACACTTGTACTTGCTTCCAGTACGTGGATGAGGTTCTAGTTTGCAACGATAAATTGTAGGATCGCGCATGCATCCATTTGTTGACTCGTAATCTATCTTTGCTCTAACGCAACATTCTAGACCACGCGAGGTACCACGTCTCATTTCATTCCATAACTGATGATTTGTATCAATAGCTACAAAAATAGGACAGAAACAAGCAATCATTTGAAAAATTGTCAAAGAGAATTAACGGTACATGTAAAAAAAAGTTCTTCTTGTCAAAATGATTACTTACAGTTAGTTCTGTTTTTAGATTTCTGTCTTTGATCGCGTTGTTCTTTCATAATATGCGCTGGTGTATCATCCACAAATGCCATACCATTTTCGATTAGTTTAGTACAATATCCTTCTAATATCTCAAAGTAATCCGAGGTATGCGTAAATCTATGAGGTTTAATTTGTAATAATTTTAAATCTTCCAATATAGCTTCTTCAAATTCTACAGTTTCCTTTGCCGGATTGGTGTCATCAAATCTCATAATGAGTTCCCCTTGAAAAGTCTCAGCATAATACTGATTTAAAAGAGCCGCTTTGGCATGACCAATGTGAAGATAACCACTTGCTTCAGGTGGAAACCTTACCACTACCTACAAAAGGTAAGTGTCAAGTGTATTTTACAAGTTATTACAAAATTTTTAAAGATCACATTAATTTATATAATTGTATTATATGATTTTACTTTGCCCATCTCAGCTCCAGGTAGATCAATAAATTTACCCTCCTGTTTCTTTGTTTTTGTTTCTTTAGCAATTGGTTCTTTCTTTTCATTTTTTCGTTCTTTTATTAAATCTTTTGTTTGAGAAGACGTAGATTTTTCTACGAGTAACAATGCATTCTTAACAAAACAAAGTAATTCCATATGCTTATACCATCTAGTAATGTTATCATAACTTTTTCCATAATGTTTTATGTACTGTTGGCTTAACAAAGCACAAAATACATGAATATCGGCTAATGTTAAACTTTTGTTGACTAGCCATGTGCGTGTTAATAATATATGATCAAGATAATTCAAATTATCCTTTGTCTTTGATATATCAGCCAATTTTTCAATGGCAAATGATATCCAATGATCAACTTGTGTTTTTTCACAAGGAGAAGTACCACCTGATGTATAATATAAAATAATAAATTATATATTTTTAACCAAAGTATATCTTAGTTTAATGTGTAACATAAACTTTTTATTAAAAAGAAATAACATTAACATTAACAATTAGATCTTTGTATGCTTCAACAATTGACATGCTACATAAAATTGCAAATTCTTACCATAAAGTCCAATATTTATTGTTCTTGCAAGATATCGATTAATGCCATAACTACATTGTGCTAATAATGTGTCATTATCATATAAGGAAGAATAATCTTCCTTTAAATCTTTCCATGTTATACCTATATCTGTCTCATTTTCAGTTCGAATTATCTCAGTCACTATCAGTAATTCTATACAAAAAAGTTAAAATATAAGTAATGTAGATCATAATTTTTACATCTTTTAAATCACAATACTATATAGTATAATGTTAGTAAAGAAGTAACAAGTAGTTTTACATCTACATACTATCTGTCTTAACTTATCTTATAAGAAATATATTTCAATAAAAAATATTAATTTACATATGAAATAATTCATATTATATTTTAAATTATTTTTCAAGTAGAATATCAATATCTAGATACTAGATATTTTGAAATATGTACCCAAATATCCGAGTACAATTGATGAAACGACAATTAATGTTGTGCAGTTATAATTATGTAGAGCTGATTTTATGTTTTAGCATATAGTTTATCTCATATTTATATTTTCAAAGTATTTCAAAAAATTTCTTAAGTTTACATAAAAATATTAAGAATAAATGTATTCCTATAACAAATAACAATATATACTGTGCTTATGAAACAATAAAAACTAAATATATGTATAATAAAATTATGAAGAAATTGATTTCTTTTAATAAAATGTATAATCTTTTACATCTTATCATGTGTATAAATACTCAATGATGTTTTTTTTTCAAATTCAATAAAATATTATAATTGAAAATAATTTTTAACGTTAACAAAATAAAGGACAAATTGTTCAAGATGCACGACAATATTTCCAACAAATATAGAATAACAAGAAAACTAGAAATTATAAAAATTTATAATATTGAAGTAAATTAAATGATGAAAAAAAAACTCACAGAAGTTTAAGAAAAAAGAAAAAAAGAAAAATAATGTAGATATTCACATCAAGAATACATTAACCTATCTCTTGCTTTCGCTATCTCTCTCTTTCTCTCTACTTTAGAATTAAAAATGTTAGAAATTAAATGAAAAAATGCATTATACCTATCTCAGGAGACTTGGAATCAATTGTTAGCGAAAGTACCATTATTACCGCGCTCTTTTTCTAAACTTTTCACTTTAACAAATAAAGATACACGTGCATCGACGAACCACACTCCACATATGGCATGGCATATGGTTTAACACCATAGAGATAAAATTCATAGACATCCATTGACAAGATTTTGACAGGTAGATGTAAAGCCCGTATCAGACTACGCATTGAAGTTGAAATTTGACCAATGAGGACAAAGAAATTTCTGTTTTTCTTTTCTGATTGGTCAATTAAACTTACTCACATCAGGAAATAAATTTTGGAAGGGAATCCTGAAAAGCTTTCTTTAATTAATTCCGCCATTTTTGGCCAAAAATAATCTCAGCCAATTAGTAAAAAGTCGATTAATTCTTTATCGGAGCGCTGCTAATTATAGGGATCCGGAAATGAGAAAAATAGCCACAACGGATTACTGGACTGGCTCGATAGCCCGACTGGCTGACGCACACACATCGGTCAGGTTTACGTCAAGATAGGTCGGTTACCTGGAGATAACTGTAAAATGTCATCGGCGAATGTGTGTCAGGTATGGACTTGACGCCGTGCATGTATTACGGTATGACACCGCTGGCTGGTTGGTTCACGACCGTTTTGTCAATTATGCCACCGCCGTCACTGCGGTCCTAAAAAGAAGAAAAACAGCCGCGTTATATATCTGAATCCGAGCTCATCCCAAGCGCACGAACAAGTATGTAAAGAGTCAATTCTCTCTCCAGCAGAGTCCAGAATGTGTCGAGCGATCCTCTGTGTGCATGCATTTTATCGCTATCTTTCTCGCTCTTTCTATTTCTCTAAACTTGTTTCATGACAATTTACGCGAAGCACAATATGTCAAATATATAGGTATTATAGATCGATTACGAAATTTTCTTTTTGCCGGGTAAGCCGCGTCATCAAGGATACTTTTTTAGGTTGCCGTAAAAAAGATTATCCTTCTCCGTCAGATTGTCCCGGATTGTTGGGGCACGTCCGTCATTTGATTATTTTTTCGAAAAGCGATGAATAATTTTCTAGCACGAGAAATGACCAGCGTAAATCGGAAATAAGATTGTCTTATGTGGAAATTTCTTTTTGGCATTATGACAAGCTAATAAATAATTATGATTATGCTTGCCCATAAATAAAATATAATAAAAATTTATTTATATTCTGGCATATTGTTGCATATTTATAATTTGCAATTTGCGCAGTTTTCATTATATATGTGTGCTTCAAATTTTTTTTTTTTTTTTAAACATCTGTTTGATATCTTGATTCAATCTTTATTGAAAATAATACTTCATTTTCTGAGTCTTTTATTGTGTGATTGTTTTTCTTATTAATATTTTTTTTTACATTTAATAATAAGAAAAAAATAAATTATTTAAAATCTATCACACTTTAAAATAAATTTGGAAATATATTGTTATGTATTCTTTAAACAATTTTATATAATTATACAATATAATTGTTATAAATTTATATATATATATATATATATTTTTTTTTTTACAGGAAAGAATCGCAAAGCGTCATGGAGGGAACAGAAGTTACATTTTTATTCCAGTTTGGTCTGACACGTGACACAGTCACAGTTGACAGTAGCACACTTACTCTTAAGACTCTGAAAGACCTCGCCTGTGATTTTATAAACACCAAGTGTCCAGAGCATGGCTTAAATCATCTATTTGAGAGATTAATTTTATTTAAGCATGATTACAATTCTACAAATGTCTTACAGCTTATTACAAATGCTGCAGAAGTAATTGACGAAACACTAATTGAAATTGTGTTAACTGGTAAGTTTTACTTCTAAAATTGCAGCTTTGGCAAGTTTTGATTATTTATACAAGCATATAGACACAACATACAGATTATATATAATTTACATAATTATACAATATTGTTTTTAATATTTTAGCACAAGTGCCAAGTGAATACATTCCTATTCGACCTCATGCTTTAGCAGTACATTCCTACAAAGTTCCAACATTCTGCGATTTTTGCGGTGAAATGTTATTTGGTCTTGTTCGACAAGGTCTCAAATGTGAAGGTAAATTTATGATAAATGAATAAAATTAGTTGTATTATACATAGATATTATATATTGCTGTCATAATATTTGTGATTTAATAATTATAAGACTTATTTTGTGTATATTTGTAGGTTGCGGTATGAATTATCACAAGAGATGTGTCATTAAAGTACCAAATAATTGTTCCCAAGATGCGAGTCAAAGACGACGTAGTTCAGCTATGTTGAATGTTCCGAGATCACCGAGTCAAGGTTCCACTAGCAGCCTGACAAGTATTACTGATGATAATCACAGTTCAAATAGTACATCTAATGCAAGCCAAACTAATAGTACATTGGTATGAGCAAAAGCGTATCATTTCTTACTATGATTTTTTATTTAACATGTACATTTTGGGAAAAACAAATAAATGCAATCGATATTTTTCTTATTCTTTTTTATTTATGAAATGCTATGTGTGGGTATGTGTGTGAGTATGTATGTATGTAAATAATATATACTATCTCGTAGGGCATACCAAGTATAATGACACCAAAACAGTCTGCTTCACCATCATTGGGAGGACGGCCTGTTTGGGTTGAACGAGAGCTTGCGACGCGAATAAAAATTCCGCATACATTCGTAGTACATACATATACACGTCCGACTGTGTGTGGGCACTGTAAAAAATTATTAAAGGGTATATTTAAACAAGGCCTGCAGTGTAAAGATTGCCAATATAATACGCACAAAAAGTGTATGGATAAAATACCTAAAGACTGTACAGGAGAAAATTTGCGAGACAATATAGGTAAAATGCTTTTTATGGTTTTAGAGATATTTTGTAGTTTCACATACAGGATAAATAGATTAAAAATGCTTGCATATAGGTGAATATCCAGATAGTGGTGTCAGCAGCGAATTAGAAACCAAATGTGATATTAGGAATGAAGAAGGTGATGCTGATAGTGATACAGAATCGTCACCTCCGCCGCAAGACGTATCGTTCACAAATGACGAGAATAAGATACCCGATGATTATACAGTAGGTTACCCTCTCTTCTCTCTACCCAATTAATTTTTTCTGTTTATTAAAATTTGTTGTAAAATTTGTTATCAATTGTTATTAAAATAGACATATTAAAAAAGACAATCTAAAATGCTACCAACATAATTGTATACTTACAGGATCATGTACAAAGTAATGACGACGCTGTTTCTGATGAAAATCATAAATCACGACCGTCAAGGTATATTTTTACTATATAATATACAGTTTTGCTTCTAGAAAATCTTAAATCTTATTTTTATATTTTGAACATATACATATTTTCTTAAATGCAACGCACGCATTTGGAGAATGCTCTATTTATAATATATTTTTATATAACATTGTATTCTCTTTCTTCCTTCTATATTTCGAACAAAGCTGTAGTTCTACGCCGAGTAACAACATTCCATTAATGCGAATAGTACAAAGTGTGAAACATACTAAAAGACGAGGATCTAAAGTATTAAAAGAAGGTTGGATGGTACATTTCACTAATCGTGATCCAGTTGTAAGTATTCATAAAAATACTGTAATAATTAATCCCTGTTTTTCAATTTATTATTTAAATTAATACTTATCCAATAGATAAAAATATTGTAAAATTTTTGTCTATATATAACTTTATCTATATTATTTATTTTTAAATCTCATTAATCATTGATATGAATCTTTACAGAGAAAGAAACATTATTGGCGGCTTGACACAAAGTCTATAACGCTATTTCAGAACGAGAATAGTTCTAAATATTACAAGGAAATACCATTGTCTGAAATTACAGCAATTGAAACTGCTAAAACACCTCGTTCATGTATGTATTTTTTTGTAAAACAAGTTAAAAGTTATCTGAATTTAAATACATTTTTCTTGCTTTTAATCTTACTTTTTTATATTTTTATATATATTTTTCTATTATATAATTTTTTTTTTTTTTTTTTTTTTTCTTAAGATTTGTCAAACCCAATGAGCTTCTTTTCAATTCATCTTTTTATATACATTGCCTATTTTTATATTATTAATTATATTATAGATGTAATACATTGCTTTGAACTAAAAACTGCCAATGTTGATTATTATGTCGGGGAGGATCCATCATATGGAGAGAATTGCGGCCAAGTCTCTCCTCCCGAAAGCGGTATCGGGGCTCATATAGCTAGATCATGGGAAACTACTATTAGACAAGCACTTATGCCTGTAACTGTATCAACTAGTATGTATATTTGGTTTGCTATCATAATATTTTGTGCAAAGTAATAACATAAAATCTTTTAGTACGCCTTTTTCTTTTGTTACTTTATACATTATTTTTTTTATGTTATTTAATTTATTACTTGTATATAAAGATATATATTGTACTGTTTCTCGAAGAAGCGATAGAAGGAATTACATTTTATACTTGTAGATCAAGAGGAATCTACTGAACCCGAGGAAAGCATTACCGATATGTCGCAATTGTATCAAATCTTTCCGGATGAAGTTTTAGGGTCCGGACAATTCGGCATAGTTTACGGGGGTGTTCATCGGAAGAGCGGTCGCGCGGTTGCTATAAAGGTTATTGATAAATTACGTTTTCCCACCAAACAAGAAGCCCAATTGAAAAACGAAGTAGCTATTCTACAAAATTTATCACATAGTGGTGTAGTGAATCTGGAACGTATGTTTGAAACGCCAGAACGAATATTCGTGGTGATGGAGAAGCTGAAGGGTGACATGCTGGAAATGATTTTGAGTTCCGAACGCGGACGACTAAGTGAAAGAATAACCAAATTTCTGATAACCCAAATTCTGGTCGCATTAAAACATCTTCATAGCAAGAACATCGTGCACTGCGATCTGAAGCCGGAAAACGTATTATTAAGCAGTGATACGGATTTCACTCAAGTAAAACTATGCGACTTTGGATTTGCACGAATAATTGGTGAAAAAAGTTTTCGAAGAAGCGTCGTTGGCACACCGGCGTATCTGGCACCAGAAGTGTTGCGAAATAAAGGCTACAATCGTTCTCTAGATATGTGGAGCGTCGGTGTAATTATTTACGTGTCATTAAGTGGCACATTCCCGTTTAACGAGGAAGAGGATATTAACGAACAGATTCAAAATGCCGCCTTCATGTATCCGCCGACTCCGTGGAAAGAAATTTCAAATGACGGTAATTAATTCTTTTACTACTATTTTTCGTCCATTTACTTTCGACGAGTAATATGATATTAAATAATATAAAAAAAAAGATATATTTTTTTTTAATATTATAAAATATATAATATTCATTGTTTCTCTCTATATATATTTCTTTCAGCTATTGACTTGATTAATAATCTTTTGCAAGTTAAGCAGAGAAAAAGATATACAGTAGATAAAAGTTTGCAGCATGTATGGCTACAAGTAAGTATACGTTATAGCACGCGTTATTTTCATTCAATTATCTTAATTATATTATAAAAAATTTATTTCTTACCACTTAAAAGGATTATCAAACATGGTGCGATTTGAGGAAATTGGAGCAAAAAATTGGCTATCGTTACTTGACTCATGAAAGCGATGATGCACGTTGGATGGCATATAGTAATCAAGAGACATGACAGAACTGTTCGTCTGTTTTGAACATTGAAACTTTACCGACTTCTTTGTCACTGCACAAAGGCTGGGTTCGATGTGCTCGAGCTACTCTACGGCGGTTTATTCGTGCCTGATTCCGTAAAAGTACGTGAAAACTAGTACAAGCTTTTTCGGTCAATATCCCGAATGTTATGTTCTCCGTACTTATATAAGAGAATGAGATCTATATCGATACTTTGAGTTTGCTTACATTCTGGGATATATCTATTGTTTCTTCAATATTCTTAATATTTAAATGTATTCATAAAAACTTTGATAATATTAACATTCTTATATTCTTAACAAAATAATTTTGATTCGCGATATAGTATATGTAATGATATAAATGAGTAAAAAATACTCTATATAGATCTAGACTTATAAACTCTATGTAGATAATAGATCATTATTATTCATGAAATATTTGATTCATGAAAGATTTGATCATAAATATTTTGATTGGTAAATGGACAGAGAGTACATAATATTTCTTTTTAAATATATGTATCAAATTTTAATTGTTAAAATTATGTCTCTCTTCAAGCTATGTTGTAATGTAACACATTTTTATTACTTGACTCTATATGACTAACGTTATTTTATTATAGATATGTTTTTCCAAATTATAGATATGTTTTTCCAAATTTTTTATTAGATTTGTTAATACTTTTTTTATGATATATCTTGTTACTCTTATAAATATTGATTTATTTATAAAGAGATTCGAATTTTCTAAATATTATTGATAAAAATTATTTATGCATCTACTATTATCTCATATTTTTAAAAGATTTTGAAACAAAGTACTTGTTGATATAATATATATTTTATTGATTTAACTTGCTTTTTAATATAAAATTTATTGCATTCTAAGCAATAAATTGAGGGAAGCAACGAGACAGAAGAGATGCAAATTTTTTGCTTTTATAACAATATAATAATGAACATAACTATCTATAACCTATGCATAGAATATTTTTTTCTTACTTAAATTTCAACATATTTGTTTTAATTTTGCCTATATATTATTTATATTCTAAAATTGTATATTGCCAAGTTATTAAATCATTTTGGAATTTAAATAATTCAGATGGATTATTATTAATTTAAGATTTACTAATTTAAAATTTACTAATTATGTATTTTTAAAGAAAGGCTGACATTTTTATACTTTGTGTGTATGAATCTCAATTTTATTTTATTTTTAAATATTCTATGTATAGATATAGATATAATTGCTGAAATATTGAGATGCACAATGTGCTAGCATATAGATAGAATACTATATATTAGTTGATATTAGATTATTTATGTTGCAAAATGTATAATTTATATAAATATTTTTATATATCTTTTTATACATCTTTATCTTTATATTATATATTATAATTTTAATAATTTTATTATGCATATTTTGAAAAAGACATTTTCAATTTATTTTTTTATAAGAAAAGAAGAAAGATTTTATCTAAATTTCTAGAAATTTTATGAAAATTTATCTTACAGCACACACACACACACACACACACACACACACATATGTATATAGAAACAGTATACATATAAACCAATAACATAGTATTATACACATATATAAATCTCAATTTTTAGCAGCAATCGGTGAATTTTAATATTAATTTAATCGTTTATAATGCAAATTTTATAGCTATACAAGAAAAATGAAGTTGATTTGGATTAATAGAGAAATTACTATTGCATAGAGCCCTACATTATAATATAGGACTATGTCATAATATAGGACTCTACTAGTGCATGCAAATTTTTTAAAATTAAAATAATGCAAAGATCTGATCATATTTGTTAAATAAATTTAAAAACAATCTTGAAATAATTTTTAATTAACAAGTAATGATCATTGATTATCTCTTTATACACTTATATTCATTTAGAGAACATTTTGTGGCCTCTTTAAAGAAAATTTAGATCCAATAATTTTTCTTAAAATAGAATTTAATAGAAAGATCCGCGCGCGACAATGTTTTTGCATGATCCTGCCAATTGATTTATTAATATATTAATTAATGTGTTTCAAATATGTTAAATTTGATAAAAATAAGATATAATTGATATTTTCTTTGAAAAGATATTATAGTCTGTAAAATACGCACACGCGTGCACGCACGCGACACATACCCACATATTCGATCTGAAATAAATATTCGATTTGGATATATATTAAATCGTGAATTAACATTAAACTCTTAAAATATGGCCTATATCTTCAACAATTTTACAATTAATAGTACAGAAAATTATTTTATCCTATATCATACATGTAACGCAACAGTGCGGTTTTTACATTCCCTAAGTACAGTAAATATGAGATATCCAATAGATATTATAATAGAAAATGACTAAAAAGATGGTCAATATTTATAACATAAGAGATACAAATAGACGTTAATACAGGCGCATTAATTGTTATATTTTATAACAATTTTTAAAAGTTTATTGTAATCTTATTTATATAGAGATATGTATATCGTAGATCAATGTTTATGCGCATATTACATATATATTTAAGAATCTATTTACGCTACACAAATGTAATATACTTATAAGTCATACGATATCAACATTCTGCTCATGGAAAATGCATTTACAATACTCTTAGTGAGGCATTTAAATCTCCTTCTTCCAAAAAAGGAAAAAAAAAACTTTAATGTAGAAACAAAGATATTATTGTCGAATACTCTTATATTCTTATTATTATATGCTAATCTTATGCTTTTTCGCGTTCGTAGTTTAACGGCAGAATATATAAACCATGTATGTATGTTTATATATATATATATATATATATATATATATATATATATATATATATATGTAACAATATATTTATATAATACTTGAAATTTATATTAATTCATAATTGTACACATAAATTCGACTTAAATTTCATTCTACACACATTTTAAGTAAAGTTAATAATTTAAACAAAAAATTCGCTATATTATAGCGCAATTAAGTGATATATGTATATATATATATATACATCATTCATTCCAACATAAAAACAGACAGACATGTTACAAAATGCAAATATTTAAATAATAATGTGAATTATCGGCTATTGTGTACTTAAAATGTCGTAGAATATCCAATTTATATATACTATCAAATCTCTTTTTCTTGTAACAGTAATGAAGAATAAATAATAATTAGCGACATTGACGATTAGATCTATATACGCATTTCTCTTCATAACTTTACATTGCGTAAAGCAATTTCAATTATATAAAGATAATAGGCGGAAAAATTATATAGAGAATCGTGATTAGCGTGAAAGCGTTCATTTTCCCAATTCGCAAGTTTTATAAAAACGATTTTTCCATAAATAAGCTATGTATAACTATTTTTAAGAACAAAATAAATAACGAGATTTGTTTTCACAATTTTTACATTTTTCTCTAGATTATTTATACTTTGCGCGCGCGCCCGATGCATTTCTCTCAAAATAAAAAATTTTTCTGTCTCGGAAAAAATTTTGACATCGTAGTAGTTTGTGAAAGATACAAGTTATAATAAATTAAATTATATGATATCATATATATATATATATATATATATATATATATATATATATATATATATATATACGAGAGTTAAATTATAAAAAAAAAATACGAGAACGCAGATTCTTTTGCATGACAATTGTTCCAGATGCATGAGCATTATCAACCGTTTCGTTCTCTTTAATCCTAACAGAACATCTCTACTGGAAATAATAGCGTCGCCAGCAGCATATCCGTTGCCTATTGTCAGACAGTTTCTGAATTACGGATGCGCAAGGAGCATAGAAGTGTAGGAGCTGGGAAAGTTGGCATATTACTCAATTAGAAACGATACAAATTGCGGATGAGGATGAAGTGTGTTTTTCTTGCGGGCGATATAATAAAATAAAAAATAACGTAACATTTGTTCTCAAATATGTTTGCGCGTAACACGTTTTGCACTCTATGTTCTATAATATTTTTTTTTAACATTAATTTGGCAGAATGGGTGGACATGCCGCAATTCTCGGACGAGAGCAAGATTTATAGGTAAGCTGTAGATATATATGTTATATCTAGTCTATAGATTATGTCCAAAATTAAATCTCGCTTTTGTGTCCTTTTTAAGGATACCTTTTGTCCAGCATGATCAATTTTATAAGTTTACAAGACGCGGTGACATTAATTTTCCCGGCGATCAACGAAACAGCAATCAAACTTACGGCGGGTATCCCATTAAACCTACATATGCGATGGATGATAAAAAAATAGAGATTAAGAAGATAAATTCTGTCACAATGTCGACAACATTATCGAATTTACTTCCCGAACAAATTGCCGAAAATTTTACAGAGATCAGTAAACATCGCGCACCAACGAAAACTGATGATATTTCTGTGACTGAGGTAACAAAAGGATAATCGTTTAACAAAACTTTTTTCCATTTATATATTATATATTATAAACAATTATATATTATAAACAATTTTAATGTTTTAGAATAAATTAAATAACAAATATAGTACAATTTCATCGACAAAGGATACAACATTTAATACATTTACAACTCAATCGCCGATTACTACTACGCACAAACAAGAAATGATACGGGATAAATATTACAACTACACGCTGAAAAAAGACGATGGTATATTTCAATATTTGCCCATAGACATACTTAAGAATGTTCATAGTACTTTGAAATCACAGCCAGTATCGTTTGAAGGGAAACTTCACTTTCTCAAAATGTTCGAAAAGACATTAATGTCGGAAATAGGTAAAATATTTTATACTCCTGACATATATCGTCAAGTGGCATGATTTTTTTGAAAGCTCTTACATTTTTATTCCTCGACAGAATCTCGTCTCACCGCTACTATGTCGTCAAGTCGAAAAGTAAGAGGTGCGGATTATCATGGGCATGGCTATGACGGTCACGATGAACATTCTATAGGATTTCCTTCAATAGAAGGCGCACTGCTCGCTATATCGTTCCTTACATTCGCAGTTTATCTTGTTCGATTAGTTATGGTAAGAATTATTTCTTTTTTTTCGATATTGTTCTTTCTTCTAGGATATTTTAAATAGGACTTCGCTATAAATGTATCTCTCTTTTCTTTGGGGCATGTTATTGACAATTGCAATCTTTGCAGCTTCTCTTTAAAAATATGAATACCCCTATGACTACTACAACCGCTGCTGCGGTTTTTCTCGGTAAAAGGAAAAGATCCACCGATCTTGATGACGACGCCATTAGGATACTTAACAATATGAATTTCGTTTCTGACTTTTAAATTTAAATATTTTGTAGTGGGAACAGTTAAAATATCTTTCCTCTGCTTTTAAAATTTGCATAATTTTTAATAATACAAATGTATGTGACACAAACTAATAAATTTATTTCAAAATGGCAGTTATCACAATATGTGATAAAAATATAAATCTGCTTAAGATGATTTTAATATTTTGCAAAAAAAAAAAAAGAAAAAAATTCAATTATTTTTTATTATTTTTTAAAAATAGGATTTTAAATTCTCTCTTTTTACTGATTTTATAGCCAATGTCGAAATATGTTTAGATGTTTTATATGAGAGACAATAAAGAGTTAAAAATTATACAAGTTTTATGATAAAATTATTAAGTTCCCAATTTTCAATAATAAGTTTTGTGAATAGAGTTACATGTATATAAACAATTTAATCTCTCATTTTATCTTAATTGTATCATTAATAATAGAGCATATTTGTATATTGATAATTTCATCATATTATTCTCTTGTTAAACAAAATTGGAATGTCCATATTAGTGGCGCGTATCTCAACACGCTTCCGACACCATTTTTCAATTCAAAATTAATTTGTCAATTAATATTGTTATTACTGTTAGTATTAACAAACTGAAACCGTTATTTCGCGATAAATGAGATTGATGAAATGATATTATAATTTAGCTTGTGTATTCACTGATGGCATTAACATAATTAAAGGAAACGCATCGATGTAAGTCCCTATGGGACGTTGCAATGGTAACTCACGCAATATGCTGATAAGGTATGCTAATTTTGCTTTATCCGTTCGATATATATTGGTATGTTCGGGATGTGCAATCACGATACCTTGCGATAATAAATTGGACCATGTTGTATTGTAAAGATCAAGAGATAAACAATAGGGGTGTTGACACCAGCCTCTAGTTTCGAACATTAATCTTTCAACTTCTTTCTGTGCTTCAACAAGAATCGTCCGATCCGCAAGTTTGCCCGATGTTCTTTCATTCCACTAAAACGAGATTTTCAAAGTGAATGTATTTAATGCATATTACTTCTCATTATTTGTATCAGAGTTACTTGCTAATAAATTTTTGTTCTTACCTCAAATAATAAATTACATATCACATATATAACGTCTATGAAAGGTAATATAACATTATGCAAAATAGAAAACAGTTGTGTATTAGTTCCTGGACGAATCAAATCTTGCACCATATATAAGCAATTCTCTGACAACAATATATTCAATGATTTTTCCCATTCTGTTTTAATTAAATCTTTATCAATCGGGCGCAATACAAACTCTGTGCTGAGCAATTTTCTTAGTAATTGATATCGTTCCAAAGCTACTCCTAATATTGAATAAAATATAAGATTGATGAAAAACTTTTATTGCTTATTAATATAAGTATTATATAAAAAAAAAAGAAAAAATGAAACAGGTCTTTTGATCTAATATATATTCCATTTGGACAAGAAAACATATAAGTAGTTGATAATTATTTATGTTTACAACCCTTATCTTATTATTACATCACATATAAATAAAAATACAATTGTTACCGCTTTGGGTGCCATTTTCTTCTATTGTTGCAGTAATGAAAGCTGCTTCCACTAGAAAAGCCAAAGCTGGATTGATATAGATTGCAATATTAATGGCAGGTACCGCTATTTGCATAGTCCGTTCAGATAAGGAATGTCCCTTGATGTTTGATTGATCTTGTAATTTAATTCCTTTATGTCGTTGTTTGAGTTTTAATGTATTTGATGGATCAAGAACAATTAGTTCATTATGTGGTTTTAAAGACTCTAATATTTCTTGTTTGATCTCGTCATCATTACTGTAACAAGTCACAAAATTATTCTTAAAAATATTACAATATCACATAATACAAAGTAAGTCTAATATACTTACATTTTTTTAGTTTCATACATTATTACTCCCAACGATTTGGTGATAAAGCTTTTGAACCATTGATAATCTTTAATCAATGAATCGAATGTATATGGCTCCTTTGGTTTTATCTGAATTCTTTCATTGAGAAGCAAAGCAATAATATTGATCGGCATAAGTACAGTATTTTTTTTATGTGATTCTATTATAAAATAAGCTACATCTTTTATAACTGATGATGGAATTTTGAAGGAAGGATGTATGATTTTTCTTTTGCGATGTGTTGTATCTACAAATTGGCGAGCGGAGATTGGTTTCCCGATATTAAAGTAAATGCAACCATGAGAGAAAGGATTTTGTAATATGGAAAGTGACCGAAAAAGCGCGGTCGTACTTTCTTTCGGCTTCGGAACTCCTAACATTTCGTAAATAAATAATAATTCTTCTGGTGGCCGTTCGTAACTAATACTCATAGGTACAAAATGTATGTCGGGTACATCACCGTGAAGTAAACTTTCTAAAATAATAGATAGGAGACCTGTAAAAAAAGATATGAAATGTAATATCTATTTCTAATTTTGAAAATGTTTTACTGCTTACCGTATTTCGGCACTGTGCTCTTCTGACTACGACTTCGAGTGCCCTCGAGAAAAAATTCTATCGCCCTATCACTATGACTAACAATAGTGTTGATATATGAGCGAAAAATTTGCTTGTACAATAAATCATTAGAAAAACTACGTCGTATATAAAATGCTCCAGTTTTACGCAACAGTTCTCCAATTATTTTCATATTATAAAAATCCATTCCAGCCGCGATATTTGGTAATGCCATATCGTAAGAAAAAAGAATGTACGATAGCAGAATAAAATCCAAATAACTTCTATGAGTTGGTACATAAACATACTGTATCTGAGATATCTGTGTTTCTTTCTTCAAGTTGAAAAGATTGGTTTCATTTACATAAATCTTTGAAAACATTCTCTTTATAGCTTTTGTAATAAAAATACCTAAAATTTTTAAATACAAAAGATAAGATATATAATAGTGAATCATTTGCTGAATTAGATTTGCTAAAGTAGCACTTTATAGTTAAGATTAAATATCCATTAAATTTATCATGATAACAAATGCATTAACTCGAAAAAAAATTAAATATATAATGTGTATATACATGTATACACACATGCATATCAATACTAATTCTACTGACTTTTTTAAAAAAAATCACAAGACAAAATAATGTAAAAGATTAAAAAATGACTTATTATTATGTAATATTAAAACAATACCTAGCCAACGTACTGTTGCCAAATCTGCTTTGCTAGCCATTTCATTTATCATAGCGCGAGCATTATTCTCGATATCTTTAACTTCAACTCCTGTTTTCTTTGCTATTGTATCAATTGCAGCTTTGACCTGTGTGTCAAGCAAAACAGAACGTATTATCTCGTCTCTATTGTAAACTGATTCCGCTGGCAGCATATGCGGTAGCAATGGATTCATGGGACGTGTAGCCCAAAAAAAGTCACAATCCTTTCGTCTTTCTTCCAGCATATCCACAAATCCAAGATTCTGTTCTATCTTTTCCATCTTGTTGGAAACAAGTGTATAATCTGCCAAGTTTGTTTTGTTCTCATAAAATCATTTATAAATGAGAGATCAAAGGTGATATTTGATCAAGAAGTATAAGTCAATTAGTGTCAATAAGAGCATGACATTTTTGTCACCTCTACGACATTCGCATTTTTTTAATTTTCTTCACATTTTTTTAATCTTATAAATTTGAAAAATATCTCAGATATAAAAACTATTTGATGAAGATCTGAAGATTTCTTTTAAAGATTCAATACAAACGTTAGCTGCGTACAATAGCTGCATAAATATAAACGACGAAGTGGATTGATGTTTATATAAAAAGTCGCAAATTTGCAGATTTGCAGTTGCATAAATAGAAACATATAGAAAAGCTCTTTCTCTGCTTTTCCCTTGAGTTAATCCAATGGTTCAGCCATGTCTAGCGTACAAGAGCAATTGGATTATTTCCTTTTTAATTGCACTGACAATGACCGGCAAATTTTGCTGTATGCAAACTAATTTACTGTAATATAATATGCGATGTGAATATGCAATCGATATGTAATATAATATACGGTATTTAAATCGATGTATTTATATTTGACTGCCGATGGAGAGAAAGGATAATGCATAATGCATATTTGCATATGCGTAAAAATTAACCAATCAAGTGTCTAATGTATACTGTCTATTCTTCAGCTGAATCATAGATACATTAAATATAGATAGAGCTTTGTTTCATGATTTTCATGTTCCATCTCTGCCTTTTTTTTTTTTTTGATACGAGGCTTTAAGTCCGTATCATATGTTGTTGACAATTAAAAATTGGAATTTGACTAATTGAAACAAAAGTAGCTAAAATTTCTTTGTTCTGATTGATTAAATTTTTTGAAGGGTTTTTACTTGACGTTTGTCGACATTGTGGGATGCGGTGATTGGCTATCAGATAAAAAATTCCTAGAATCTTGATAGAGACTCTAGAAATTATCTATTTCGGTAGCCAATCAACCGCATCCGATATATGTCGGTAAACATTAAATAAAATCGTACTCTTATATTGTATCTATGTATTTAATATTTATATTGGCTGCTCTGCGAGTTTTTAGAAAATTTTTAAATCATAATCATCATTTTAAGCGCGCACGTTCACTCTTTTACCCAAACGCATTGTTTCTTATATAAAAATATAAATAATAAAGTGCGGTGTATTCATGAAGGAAAATAAAATTCTTTGGATTGCATAGTGTTTTGAGAAAAAGGTATAGAAAAATAATTTTATTTTTTATTTAAGTATTCGTTTCTGTGATACCTTATTAAACTGTATCTTCTTGTCATAAAAATTTTATAAAAAAGGATGATAAAAGAGTATTTGCGGCGACATATTAATAAATAAAGTATATAACGACTAGTGTTAGAATAAATTTGTTTATTATACTAATAACAATATACACACATGATCCTCCTGCTTTGCAGATCGTTTTATTGTTTCAATAATATCAAAGGCGTTCCAATAGGTCGTTAAAGTAGTTATTTTACTGCGCGATCTCTATCATACATTTTATTACTTTAAAAAACTCATGATGAATAATTTAAAAATCGGAAAGGTATAAACAAATGTTCCAATTTAACCTTTCCAAGCAATTATGTTCAAAACAATGATTGTTTGATTAAAAAATATGTATCAGATTAAAGTTACAATTAAAATAAATATCTTTTATGTATATCAATATATATATGTTTAAACAAAATCATATGTTTTTAAGATTTTTATTTACTTTTTTAAATCTCACAAGCACGATTTCGTTTATGACTAAAAATAATAAGATCATGTAGTCTCCATTGTAAATGATGATAACTATATTATGTACATATATAACCTGATTATATTTTTTAAATATTCTAATGAATGTGAAATAATTATATGGAAAGATTAAAACGTGACCTCTTGTTTATTTATATACATATATAATCGTCAGTCCATTCTTTAACATGCACTTGTTTGCTATGCAACATATATTGCCCTTACAAAGATTATTTACTTCATCATGAACTCCCTAAATAGTAATTATTAATAATATATTTCATAAAAAAATGCAGCTTGCTTTAATTTTATACCATCTTAGCAATTGCTTTTTTAGATATAGCGTTTTATGCACAAATTAATTGCTAAATAGAAAAGAATATAAAAACAATACATAAAATTTGTTTGTTCATAATTTGAATAAGAAAGTTAACATTACGTTACAAAAATATTTTGCTCCTTTTTATCTCAATCCAGTAAATATACTTATAATATAAAAGGACATGCGCATACATAGATCACATTTGCAAAATATTACATAAATATAATACATTTATAATATATGCACAGCTAGCTCTTGTCTTCTATTCTCTTTGTACTTTCAGCAGCAGTAGCAGCAGCAAATGCATCATTGCTCTATATAATTTGTCTTTTATTATTTATGTAATTTTGCTGAGAATTTGATAAAATAACTTGAATTATTATTACTTAATTGAAAAAAAAAAACTATAAATGCAAATAAAGATTTTGTGAAATCATAATAATATTCAATTAATGCATTTAATATTTTAAGATAAAAAGAAAATTTAAATTAAAGTTACATATCAAAGAAATTTTAAGAAGAGATTAAGGCCACAGTATAAAACAATTATATTACACATCATTAAAAAAAAAGCATAATTATGATTATATGAAAATAACGGTATAGTATTATTTCTTGGTATTTTTTTTTTCAATTATTTCCTTATGCGTTATCGCGCGCAGTAACATATAAACATCAGTTATGTAAAATATTTAGAATGAATTTTTGCATTTATCTCTTTTTCTTATAACGTTAGCTTCGCAAAATTTATATGCTTTACTATCACGAATTTATAATTTTAAGATCAGATAAATATTTATGTTCGCTCTTATTTGTCAAATATTGCCACACCATCAGCATTCTATTATTTATAACTATAATATACAAATTTTTTCATATCCAACACTCATTCGGCATATTTCTAATTACATTTTTTATTCTTATTCATTACAAGAGCCATATGTTTAAACGAAATATAATATTTATCCCTCATATAAAAATGTGTATATATGTGTATGTATACTAAAATTATATATTACATTTGAATTCGTTCATATACTGCCTTGTGTAATATGCGTGACGAGTGCGTGCACACATATACAACTTTTACTATATGAACAAATTCAAATATAGTATTCAAATATAGTTTTTGGGATGTTATAGATCTCTGAGCGCTTGCATTATTAAATTATACCCTTATATATATATTGATAGCAACATAAATTATATTGATGTCATAACGAGGACGGGTAAGCAAAATTGTTCGTTTGTAAAATTTATATACATATTAATTTCAAATCCAACAGCTCAGTCCAACATCATATATCTTGTATATTGAATATTTACAATAATGTTGCTAGTTAAACAATTTCCAAGCTTTTCCAATGTTTTCTTCAAAAAACATAGATTTCTAGAGTAAAATATGCTAATCCAGTAGATTTTTATCAAATTCCTTCTATTAATATTATAAATAGCTATACATTTCTATTTGTATTAGAAGTTTCTAATACTTGTTTAACAGCAATCTATATTCTTGATTTAATAAACGCTTCTGCTTTTTTGTTTGCATTTATTGAATTTATCAATCAATCATTCAATTCTTACAACATTATTTTTTCGCCTAACATATAATTATATTCATTATATATAAAAAGCTTATTTTTTCTCTTTCCCGAAATTAAAGTTTAAGTTGAGTATTTGAATTCAGATATTTATAAGATATTTTAATCACTTCACCACAGAGAAAATATCGCGTATGATTTAAAAAGGAAATAAAGAAACTTATTGTATATTTCATATATATTGATAATTTAATTAAATAAATACATAAATAAATAAAGTTGTCTCTTTGGATCTAATATTTCACAACGATATTAAATAATTCTCATCACACATTATATGAGAATAAAGTAGTTTCAAATCTAGCTGGATTTTAATATGACTAGTTTGTTTGAAATTTATACTTTGTCTCTTTTATAACAATAACAATGGTTACACAATAATCACAGTAACTGTGATTCTACTTATAAATAATATATTTTCTTTAGAAGATAATTTCTCATTTGCAAATAAGGAACTTAAAATTTGTGTTCAAATTTTAAAGTATATTGAACATATGTATTACAGTTGTATGCTTTGACATTAGCGAATAATAAAGCGTTTGTAGATGAGCAAAAATATTGTAAACAGTTTATCAGACATACAAACTGTATAACTTTATCAAAATTAAACCAAGCATTCAAAAGATTTTTATACATAGAGCGGTAAGTCGCTTTTGGTCCCTGAACCTACGACCTACGACTTGTACTTGCTTAGCACTTTGCGATTATTATCTGCTTAATTATGCTCCGAGCTAAGAAATGTAACGAGTATGCAAGATGCAAAAAAATATGCGTGCAAAAAACTAAATTTTAGTAACACATTATTATTTTTGTGTAAAAATTTTCTATTCTCATGCAATTTGTGTGTATAATTATTTATTTCTTCTTTGTTTTCTTCTTTGTCTCGATTGTTTATGTATCATAGTGTGTGTTTTCTTTCAGAATCTTAATTTTAAATTATTTTTCTAATAATTTATAAATAATATTTTTCTATAATAAAAGAAGGCGCATTTATTCATTTCTTATAGTTTTTATATATGCATATATATTTCTTATAGCACTATGGGGTTTCAACATGCGGCATCAACGATTACACATATTTTGTTACTATGCATGATACGTAGTATTATCAAGCAGCAATGATATATTATTTTACAATTCTTAGCTCCAAATTTTAACAATAAAATTAATAAATTTGCTTATATAAAAAATAACAATAAACAAATATTTAAATTATTAAAACAAAAATACGTAACAAAATATTTTCTATGTTTTGCTGTAATAAAATTAATCTTTATAACAAATCAAAAAAACTTTTAATTAAAAAAATCTAAAACTTGAAATTAGCATTGATAATTTCAATCAATTGATGTTTATATCTCTCTTTCTCTCTCTTTGTGCTATAAAAAAATTTTGATTTTTTGACTTCATACAAAACAACAGGTTCAAAATTTTGATTTTTGATCTCATACAAAGCAGCAGGTTCAGGGAATTCAATTTAATTTATATAAGAGATGAATATTTGTCTCAGTAAATGTTACACTTGCAATTGAACTTTTAATAAAGGAAAGAAACAAACAGAGAGAGAGAAAAATGTTAATTCATCAAAAATTGATAGTATTTTCCAGATATCTTTATACATGAAATTAACAATTTAATAATTTTCAAATATCCTCTTTCAAATTTCAAATTTCCTCTTATATGCGATTATATGTATATGTACATACATAATGTCGAAATCATAGATAAACAATCATATTTATCACGTGTTATATAAATTCTCATGTTATTTCTGTTATCAATTTAACCACACATTAGAAAAATGCAATTAATTTTTTCAAAAGATACATAAGATATTTTAACCTATTCTATACATCTGACCTTTAACATCAGATGTTTTTCTACAAATTGCTTTGTATATCATGTTAAAATAAAATTTATAGTTTGTGCAATTTGCATGGTGAGTGTGCGGTATGTAAAGATATTATCAATATCAGTAGTGTCGACAGAATCGTCAGATTGCAAATTCGTAAGCTTATTCCTTATTTATTCATATATACATGCACATACACACACATATGTGTATGTATATAATAAATATATATACGTACACATTATTGCGCATATGTATTAAAATATAGTGTAAAACTTGAAAAGCATATGTCCAATAATGCTGCTCATATCCTTACATATGTTAATGCTACAATTTTTCATCTTCATAAAAAGCCTCATACTAGTTTGAAAAAAAGTGTATATATATGTATACATATGTGTGTGTATGTGTGTGTGTACATTTTTCTGGCAATTGAGGATTTCATGCATACAAACCTTTTACTATTGCCCATACAAACTTTTCACTTAATTTCTATTTCATAGTTCGATGTTTAAGTTTCGTTTCGATATTTGGCTGTGTGTTAAATATCTTGATTGTACAATATTGTACAATAAAATGTACAGTAATGAAAGAAGGGCAATTATTAATTCTCAAGAACGTTTTTGTGCCCATTTTAGATCATCTGCTCTGGGTTTACAACCGGTAGTCCTTTCGATTATCACCTCCAAAATGTACCAAAACTGGAGTTTTTCCAAGGGCCAATTCAACCATCCTGTAGTAATGCAAAAGTAAGTCTCGTGAGGCGCGACATGATGCACTCGATGATGCTTTCTTGGCAGGATAATTCTGTGTTCTTGAAGCCAAATAACCCAAGTAGGTAAACCGAAATATGTATGCGACCATTTGTGTATCTGTAAAGTATATTATTATAAATATATTATATCTGTATAATTCTTTATAAATATACAACAATAGTTTACAAAGTAATCTTTCGTAAATATTTTGTTTATATAAAATGGGAACAAAAACTGGACATTTCAACACTAAATATATGACAAGACAAAATAAAGTGTATGAGAGATAAAATTGAAATATTTTGTAATGTAAAACTGATTAATTTTTTCTCAAAAACACTTATACTTTCTTAACATTTATTTTTTTCTAATTAAATATTTACCTGATTAGTCATTGCTACAAAAATGGCAAGTAAGAACCAATAACACGTCCAAACAAATTTCTGTTGCATTTCTACTTCGGGCAATGTTAAAAAATCCCACGTGAGTTTGGATAACACTGGTATCGCGACCATAAAATTATCACCGTTAGTTTCTATGAAATCGTGTCTCGTTATGCTGGTAGGATCTATATGATGTTCACGAAATGGTCTTAGAAAATTCTAGGGAAAGAGAGAACATAATGATAAATTAAGGTACTTAAAATTTCACACATTTTTTTTATCATAAAAGTGCCTTACCTTCCCCAGAATCGGAAGTTCAACAGATCCCCAGGTATCCGCGGCCCAATGAACCAAACCGGATCCAAAATCAGCCGTGATAATACCGCATAATGCAGCTATTGCTATGGAACTTAAATTTTCCAATCGTAATCTGATGAGCACAAGAACAGAGTTCACGGCTATGAGTGTAATACAAATTCCTACACAGATGCACTCTTGTGTTCTCTTTCCTGAAATCAATCAATTTGTAAAAGTAGCAATCTATAATGACTTTTTTTTTAAATAGTAATACGCAACATAAGATTTTTGGAAAAAATTTGTAAAGAGTTAAAAATCTTGCATCGTCATAAAATATGTCATGAAAAATGCGCAAATCTGTAAGCATTTCTTTGGTATTTGATAAAATATGCACTTACGAAAATTTTGTATTCGTTAATAAATACTGTGCCTTCTGCATTTTTGTGCCAAAGCAAAAACTGTGCAATGTGCAATCGATACAAAAGAGTAAATTGTCATGTAATAAATTTCAGACAGAACACAACCGTACGATTAGAGTCTTAAATGATTGCGATAAAAAATCTACATACCGGTACTATATAAATTTGCAAGCTCTTGGGCACCTTTGTGATTTGGACCCCATCTAGGCACGGTCTTATCTTCTTGAGACGACGGTACTACCGAATTGGCATTAGGATCATCTTCGAGCATCGAGTTTTCGTAAATCTGGCGCTCAGTCTTCACAGGCGCCAAGAAATTAGTCGCCATTGAACACGCGGCCGAAGCGGCTTGCCCCAGGTTCGGCACTTTTATATCCTCCATATTCTTAGTCGAAATATATTCTTATTTTAATGCGATTTTAATATGATATTCCACCGCTCTTTCAAGATTCGAGCGCGCAATATCGCAAGACCCGCTCGTTTTTCGACATTGCGACAGGACACACTGTCGTATCACTCATAGAAGAAGAAATAAAAATGCAACAGCTTTTTTTTATGTACTGAATTATTTTGGGACAATCATTACATCATGTGTCTCTTCGATATCGCACGAAAAATTATTTATTTTAATTCGTGCAACAAAGCCATGAATTGTCAATTCGCGCATTATATATCCTGAGAAAGATTTAGAATCTCCTTCATATACCCGTTTCCTTCAGGTCTCTCGTATTTTCTGAGGTATCGAACGTTGCGGCAAATACCTGCAATTAAATAAATCATAAAAAAGAATTGATTAAACGCGTATAAATTTCTTAATTAGAGAATTTAATATATTATGAATTATACAAATTATTATTAGTTAAACTTACAAAATGTTAAGTTCGCGATCCATATCGCTTACAGATAAAAATTAACAGACAAATGTAACCAAATATTTATATATTAATACATAAATATGATTATAAATAAGTCTTTCATAATTTTATATATATGCAAGCTTTTTAATAGCAAACGCGAATATATATATATATATATATATATACAAGATGCATATATAAGGTATCTATAAAATCTTTCTCCACTCTCGATATTTTGAAAACGGCTTAAAATTATGAAAAACGGCAAAATACATGTTTGATCATTTCGAAAGACTATTTTTTTAAAGGGGTAGAGGGAGTTGTCTCTCCAAAAGTGCCCCAGGGGCCTCAGGAGCCCCAACACAAAAATTTCAAATAGAACTTTATTTATTATAGTATATTGTTTGAAAGAGCATAAGAAATTAAATTTTTGGCACAAACCGGAGATTGATACATTGACCCGTTCGGGAGTTATTTAAGGTCAAAGTTCAAAAAATCTAATTTTCAGAAAAGCGTTACTCCTATTTAGAAAATACTAAAAAAAAACGTTCGGGGTGTAAAAGTGTTGGTCTTTTTAAATCCTTTCCATAAAAAATTCAGATTTGATCTTGGTTTTATAAAAAAAAAATTTGGCGTCATCTTGAATTTGAAGCAGTTTTTTGCGTACCCTTTATAGAGAAGTATACATTATAGGAAGTGGGGACAAATTTTATAGACATCCGGTATATATCAGTCATAGTACATTTTTACGCAAATGAATATCAATAAATGTGTCTGCATATATTATACGTGCATTATATGAGAGCACATCATGTATGCATATTGGGAAGCATAAAAGAATAATTATGGTGATGCATATGGTTCTTTATGTCATCAATATTACAATTTATTAGAATCGAATAAATTTCTCTCTCTCTTTCACGATTCTAGCAAATATTAAAAAAAATATTTATATCCGCGTTTCGCACGCATTTTTTAATGTCTATTAGATACATATAAAAAATAATCATTATATTTATTTTTAACAAGGAAATTAATCGACATAATATATTTCCATTTGTCATTATCCCTCGCATTTTCTGAAAATCACAAATTTTTCTTGATCAATTTTCCATTAACAAGGATGTTGAGAGATATCATCTTATATTACACATAATTTTCGTACTTTTAATATTATTTTGATATATTTTTGTAAATCAAATCTTTATCACACTAAAGTATGTACATGAAATTAACTGATATGATTTTGATATGAATATTTAATTTATTGGTTCTTTTGAAACTGAGTTTTCAAAAAGTCCTTCATTTTCAATCGTTTTATTCAAAACGTTACGAAATGTCTCAAAATTTCTGTATGGAGAAAAATCATTTGAAAATTGAGCAAAAAATTCAAGAGAAGTTTTGAGTCTTGCGCTTAACAAGGGGAATTTCGTATGTGTATTATTCACATTATTATTACAGTTCATACATGATTCATATATACATATATAATTAGATAGTACAGAGCCTACGCGCACATTATGTAATTAATTATGTATCATAATGTTGCTGTAATATCAGACTGTACAAAATTCTACTCTAAATTCTACTCGGGACACATAAAGTGGGTTAATTTCACACTTACACGCGACAATATACTTCGTCTTTATGCTTCTGCGAATACCGTGTGGTATTCTTTACATGATGCTATCAGTACTTCTTAATATCAATATGCTTTTAATATTCATTCTTCATATTAATAGATTTTTTCGCGTAAAGCTGTGAAATATGTACATATTTGTAGGCGTCAATTCATTTATGCGAATACCATGACTCGACTACTGTATTTAAAATACGTGTTTAAAAATAATAACCAAAAAATAAACGCTAAAGAAAAATTGATTCTTAAGATTGATCAAAGAAACCGCAATGTAAAGAAAAAGTGCATTTTTAATAAAGAATATATATCTGTGTATATATTCTTTTATATATTATATACAGAGTTACAGATAGTGTGACAAAAAGATAGATAAAATCATTTCGTTCGTTATGATTCATAATGAAAAAGAGGACGATGATCATAGCGAAAGAAAAAGGAAAATGTATAAAGAGCATGTATATAACAGATTATTATCTGACTCTTGAAGAATTTGTTCCCGAAGAAGACTGCATCGCAGATATGCGCATCGAATGAGCTTTCAAACTAGGACTTTTTAATGCGTTGGCGGCCGGCGAATGATCGCGTGCCGGTAATTAAACCGAAGGCGAAGGGTTGAAGGTTCGCGCACGACAATGTAATCGATCAACTTCTACGCCATAACAGCGTATCATGTACGTCATCATGTACACGCGAAATTTCTCTCGTCGCGCCATATAGGCGTTTGCTTTCATTTATTACGATTTAGGAGTGAACGTTAGGAGCGCGTCAGTTTACGAAAGATACGTTGTTGTCAGAGAGAAAATCTTTACATTTTTAATATACGTCGCTTATTATATTATCTTCGATATTTAAAAAAAAATCAATGGTTTTTTTAAACGTACGTTGGATTAATGTTGCAAAATATTATTTGATCGTTTGGATGACTTTATAAATTGAAGAAAGATATAATGAAGTATTGTCAAGGAAACTATTAAAATCTTAAGAATCTTCACATTTTTACACATAATTAATATTATCAATTAGTAATTAATATTATCAATTATATTATAATATTGCGCTGCATATTTTATAATATATTCATGTTTATTATCTGATACTGACAGATTTTTTCTGGCCAATTTTTAAATTTTTTTGACGAGATAAACACTTGATAGGAACGCAATATTATTCATACAACAATGTAACTAGCGCTGATTTTATGCGCACTTAAGAGAAGGCGAGATTAAAGCGAATAGAGAAAAAATAGACTGAAGTGATCTCATTTGATCACGCAGGTCATGATCTTCGTTATGAGCGAATACATACATACATATACATATATATGTTCTTATATGCATAGTTGAAAGATTTATACAGGCATTTACACACACATACATACACTTCGCAAATGGATCTTACATTCAAAATACTATCGTTATATATGGGGAATGGCATTTTTCTCTCGTTAGGATTCAAATGCATTACGGGTATGCTGCAAATATGTATCCTCTCGCTAGATGCATTCATACACAAATTTATATACAATGAGTCACAACGGCATTCATACTCCTCCTATCTATGTAGGTCTTATCTCATTCTGTCTCGAGCTAATTTGTATTAAAAAAATTGACATCTTTAAAAGACATATTATAGCGAGTATTCTGACATTCTTATCAATATATGATATGTGTATATATATATATCAAAAACTTTATATAAAAAATATTAATTGCTCGAAATCAGCAATTAGAAAAGTACGTGTATTCTTATGAATCTTATGATTCTTTATACATATATGTATGTATGTGATTCGCTCGATTATCACCACACAATGCGTGCTTGAGCACTTCTATTCATGTATAACAGAGAGATGGAACTTTGACAGGAAATAAGCTGAGAGAGTTACTAATTTAGTCAAGTATTTAATCTATAATACTTGATAAATATCTTTTAATAATATAATATAATTAAAATAAATTAATAAATATTGTTACGAATATATCATATGAGGGAAATAAAAGGCAATCAAGAGCAAGCGCGATAAATTATACGCATATTTCTTATTATAATCAAATTACATTGATATTTTAACTAATTGTAAGTGATAGACACAATCACTAAAAATGTACATTTCGATCCTTTTTTAGACCATCTGCAGCGCAATTACAAAGTATATGAGATGTATTATATCAAAAATGTAACAGCAATCTTACAACAGTCATCCATGTTGTAAGAAGGTAAATGTAATATAATGGAATTTCGAGACAGAAATTCTTTGTAATTGCGCTGGAGACAGTCCAAAAAAAGAAAAAGAATCAAAATGTACGCTTTTTGTGATTGTGTCCATCACTTGTTAATTAAAATATCAATGTAATTTGATTATAAAAAACACATGCGCACGAACTACCGCGGTGGCTTTTGAATGCTTTTTGTCTCTTTCGTATAATGTAATTAAGATACTGTTTGAGAAGAATATTGATTTACTTGTATAATGTAACTAAAATATTAATTTTGAATATTATCAGAAAATTTTCATACACACATCCAATAAATAATTTTTTTAATAAATTGAGTATTAAGGCAATAATACGCGGAATACTTTATCATGCTAGAAATTATTTTTGGACCAGCATATAATACTATTACGTTTTTAGATCTCTTCTTTATAAAGAATCTCTTCTCTCATTTTTTGACACATATGGTTTTATTTTGCAAGACTGAATAGAAGATCATATATATATAATCATTCTACAAAATCAAACTAAATACAAAAGATTAATTCTTTTTCAACACGGCTCTTTTTCTTAAAATTTAAAACGCTCAACTGTGCGCATACGCATTCAACTATTGCGCTATAAATCACATATGTTGCTCAAACACGTGAGCGAGCGTATCGAGCATATACATTCGTAATAAAAAAGTATTCTAAAAAAGTATTCTAAAAAAGTAATCTAATGCCAAAGAAGCGCGGATCGACGAGGAACCTAATAGGCACCTACACCCCTCCCTCTCTTCCCTCTTACAAATATATACACACACAAGCGCGGACACAACAAATATGCATGCAAAGTCGATCGTTCGCTAAAAAAGATTTTGAGAGACCCTCGCGTCATTATTCGCAATGGGGTAGCGTTACGACATAGTACCTGCTTGCCCTTGCTGTTGCCGGCTCCAAAGTGTCTCCTCGGCTGCGGCGAATGTCGACGTGATCGTCGACGCGCGATGTGGCAGCCATGCGAGGAGTCGATCTCGGTTACAAAGCTCAATTAGTCACTGGCAGAGTGATTAGAACGGTAGAATGGCAAAAAGAAGATTGTAAAGCCGCGTCTCATGCCGACACTATGATAGATGCCACACCACACGCACACAAATAACATATGTATACACATGTGTACACTTGACGCATCGCATCTCATCGCGTGCATTCGCGAAGACGTCACGCTCGTTTGCCGGCTACTCCCTAAATTCCAAGCAATAGACGGTATTCTTTCGGTCAAGTATTCGCACCAGAGCTATTCACGAAAGGCTGACTGTAGGCCGGGCGGTGGGCGATAACAAGCGCGCGTTACAAAAGGCAGTCTTGAAGAGACTACGCGAGGAGCGCCAGAGACAAGTGCATTGGTAATAATGAAGACACAAGGCGAGAAACTATGAATGAAACGGAAAAAGAGACGAGGAAGAGAAGGAAGAGAGAGAGAGAGAGAAAGAAGGGACGGTAGAAAATGAGAGCGACAGTCGTTGGAAGAGGCGCGTTTGTGCTCGGATTCGAACTTGTCTCTCGAAAGATCTCGAGGAGCCATGAAAACGATCGAAACGCGCGGCTATTGAAATGACTGAAAGCGACCTGGAATACCGACGCCGCCGACGCGACGCCACGCGACGCCACGCAACGCGACGCGACGCAACGGAGGCGCTGCTGCCTCTTCCCCGTTCGTTACCCGTCACCGCCATCGCCACCACCACCCACCACCGCCGCCCACATCCCGCATACTCGTACATTTCCATTCCCCGCGATCCGCGCCCGACGCCTGACGACAGCGTCGCGACGCCGTTTCTCGCGGCGCTGTCATGCGGTTGGTCTCCGTGAGGCTCGATTCGTTGGTGCGCGATTAGCGCACAATGACACATGCGTGCTGAGAGCCGAGACACGTGTGTGCTTTTCTATCTGATGAATTAACGTTCGCGGCCGAGGCTTTTTACAATTTTTTAGTCCTTGATCGAAAAAATTAATCCCTTCGAAAGTAAAATAGTTTCATAATCAAATTGAATCTTTTTTTTATATACATCTTTTTAATATTTCAATTTAGAGCGACGATGAATATTTAAAAATTAAAACATCTATTCGCGTAAAAAACTAATCTGCTTTAAAATATATATATATATATATATATATATATATATATATATATATATATTTATTGTCATTTTGATATATATTAGTAAATTTTATATATTGAAATAATTTTTGAAACTGATATCTCTTAATCATTTTTATTTGTACTTATTTGTCTCAAATCTTTTAAACAGAAACGCTAAAACTTTAAATTGTTTATATTTACGTGCTTAAGAGAATTAATATATGTACTATACATATATATACCGCATACTCTAAGGTCACTTAATGAAGCCTTTCATAGTTATACAAGGACAATGTTCCTTATAGGTATTGGAAATCGTTAATGATATAATATATATCTTCATCTATCGATTTTATAATTTGGATGGTTTCTCAATCTACTTATCAATCCTCGTGGGATTTTTTTTATTCAAAAATGTATATTTAAAATTTAAACAGAGCTGAGACACTCCCTTTATTTTTTATATATTTTCTATGTACATATATCCGATGTATATCTTAAGCAAACCAAACAAAATTATAAAAAAATTACTAATAAAAAAGTAATATATATATATATATATAATGCATACTCGAATTGGACCTTGAACCAAAATGTGATGGCTAGGGTAAAGAACTCTCTCATCACAATGTACTTTAAACGATTGTGTATATCCTCGATTAGCGCGCGCGCGCGCGTTTCTTCCTGCCATACATAACACGTGTTGTTTCGCAAAGTATTCATACTTTATTTAGAATCGACTTCTATCGTCGAGGACAAACTTTGTTTTCGAGTCTACTCGGAATAAGTACGGCCGTTAAGACACGATGAATTATAGGACGATGCGAATAATATATATATTCATGATAATAAAGTCGATCTTGCGTAAAATAAATCTTAATATTTATGAGAAAATTCCTCAATTCTTATCAAAATCGATCGATTTTTTATCTATATAGTAGTAGTTTCGAGTAATTTGGCTACTTGGGGTTTCATCAATATTTTCAACCACTAATACGATCGGTGTACCGTTCCGCAATAAGCGGAGATTGATTTCACCCGCATGTCCGCTTTTCTATATATACATATATATATATATATATATATATATATATATATATATATATATAAACGTTAATTATTTACGAAAGAAACCAATGTCACACTTTAAAGGTGTTCTATGGATGTCTCACTGTGCATATAATACATATTATAAAACAATACATATATTATAGATTATAATTGCACTAATATTAAACATTTCTGAGAATGAATCTTTAAATTTGGAAAAAAATTTTCTGATATTTCGTGACGAGAACTTGTAAATTTGTTTTTAAATGAAATATTTATTTTAGAATTATGGAAATTGAAATTACACGAAGTAATAATTATTAGTATAAATATTAAATATTAATTATTAAATATTAAAGTAATAAATATTATTTATCATAATTTATTGTTAGTGATGATTGCAAAGAAAATTGATTGAAACACATTAATATCGATCAAAAATTTCTTAGAATTGAACAATTGAAGAGTGATTTTGGCATAAATTTATCAAAATTATATAACTTATACACAATTATTTTTATTGAATGAAATTAATGTAAAATTTGCAAAGGCGAAAAGTGAAAAAACTCACCAACAATTACATGATATCAATATACATACATATATGTATTTGTGCATTATATCTACCACATTATTATAAATTACCTTCGATATATTTTAATTAATTTATATTTCTTGAAGATATTTTGAAATGAAGAGAAAGAGACTACCGACTCGCGAGACATAGATAATCGTACACGTGGTCTGTTTCTAGGCAGCAAAAGTCGATATCTCGGAAAAGTGTAACAAGTTTCGACCGAACCGTCCATTATTTTGCGATGAAATGAAAGTGAAATACGTATGTAAGTAGACACACATACATATACATATAACTTTATGGCAATCTCTTACAATCATATAGATAGCGAGTGACGATACGTCGTAAAGCAACAATTCGAACAAGTCTGTTAAAATGGTTTCTATTAGATTCACGCACGCATCAATTCGCCATTATACTTTCGTCGGTATGTATGTGCGTGACGACTATTCGTGCTATTCGTCAAATGGATGATCATAATCTTTCATCGGCATCACGCGATACATATTTTCCTATTTTAATTTACATATTTGGATTATAATTATTTTATTTCAATTATCTTTGTTATGAAAAGCTTTTGCAAGTTTACGAGAATCTTGAGAATAATTTTTGATAATATTTTAAATAAGAGCATCATTAAATTTCACTAGATTTGCTATTTTATTATTGTAAAGTGAAAAAAAAAAGATATAATGAGAGATTCATTCTATTCCACTGCATATATTAAAATAGACTGAATATAGATTTTAATAATTATTTTCGCATTATACATATATATGTATGTTGACATATTATATAATTAATAACATTATTTGTTTCATTCAATATCGCGTATCTTCAAATATGCATAATTCTTGCGATCTTATCTGCGAAAAAGTGATTCGTATGTATATCTCTTTCATGTATGATATATCTTACTTTCTCACTGATAATACTATTTAATAAGAGATAACATGAATAAACACTTGGCATTTGTGTATCTTCTTTTCGTAATTTTTTTTTTATAAAGAGAGAGAGAGAGAGAGAGAGAGAGAGAAGATAATTAATAAATAATCACTTTCTATGTCGCGTGAGAGAATCACATATATGTATATAAAATAATTTTCCAGATCTAATTAATCTTTAACCTGATCCATATTTGTCTATTGTGTATGGTCTCGCATCGTTACTCGAACATATTACACATTTATGTAGCATATATTTATAGTAATATATTTATAAAATATATAGTATATATTTTATAGTAAGCACCCAATTATTTTTAATAAAATTATTTTATTGCAATTTCGAGAAATTGTTACGCTTTATGAAATAAAAATTGTTGCGAGCTCTCGCAAACATTCTGCGCTTCATATTTATCATTTTTATCATATTATCACACTAAGAGCACGATGATAAGTGAATTTTATGAAATGTATCATGAATTATGAAACAGTTTTAGCAAATATGTAATTATAATATATGCATGCACACACATTGATATATATATATAAATTTAGTTCCAAATTTTTATGAAAATTGCGTAACTATGATAACTTGATGATTTAATAATAACTTTTATAACTTAATTTTCTTTCTTTCTCTCTCGAATGTGTAAATATATTTTACAGATAATTCATAATAAACACTAGAAAAATTAGAGAGAGAGAAAGAGAGAGAGAAAAGGAATCAAATTTATAATCCTCCCCAAAATGTAAAAGGTTTGATATTTTGTAAAAATAATTTGAAGCAAAAACAAATTAAAACTCTTGAAATTCTCGATATCTTTATGATTCTTCATCGTTTCTCACGTATATAAAAGTAAATCTGCATAATGGCGCGAAACGATGTTTTTTTATACTTACATTTAAATCGTCGAAAAGAGAGAGAGAGAGACACGCATCAGAGAAATGTGTTGAAATCTCTTTCTCCAATTTTTTAGCTACCAATTGTATGTCGGTTGATGCGATAAACGACACAATGTACTGTCGCGCGTGTCAATGTCGGAATCTCGCGCGCGCACGCGAGTTGTTTTTCGTCGTGGATGAGATACTCGTATGTAACCGCGAGTATGTGCCTTACCTGTTGTGGGCTTGCGTGCTGCGAAGAATCGGCAACGGTCGAGGACGATGGACATACATACCGATGTATGTATGTATGTACATTCATATGTATACATCCGCTTTAAACTTCAACCTAGCATTGTAAATACAGTCAAGAGACAATGGTTCCGATTAAAAAATTAAACTGATCTTTGCTTTTGCAAAGGACCGTTTCATGGTCTCTCATTTTTGTCAGTATTATATTCAATTCCGCGACGTAATATTAAGTTAACATCTGTGTAGTTGTTGTTTGTAATGCATGTGATTGTCGTATAATTAAATCTGAAAGCTATAAAATACTGAATTATTTTACCGAATTGCGTACAAAAATCAAAATACTCATACGCATGCGTGTATCCTCTTTTTATTGTATTTAGAAATATTACTGATATTCTCAAATTAAATACAATAAACTTTTATATATTATTAAAGTAAAAATTTATATTTAAATGTAAATTGTATTTAATGTAATTAAATGTAAATTTATATTTGAATGTAAATTAATTCATTTGTCATCGTAATATAAAAACTTTTTTTTGAAATTTTTTTTTTTATTACTGATGAAATGCATATGTTATCGCGCATCAGAGCTCTAATACAATTATATATATATATATATATATATATATATATATATATATATATATAATTAATAAAGGGATAAATCGAAGGAAAATCAAATTATTCAATCATCAAGATTTTACCAGAAATCTCAAGTAACATATAACGAGCTCAGTGATATAGACGATATAATGACGCTGCGAGATGGTTTCATTCACAAAAGTGTTCCATTTACGCAATTCCCATATTATATGACAAGTGTAACTTGAATAGCCGGCTGTTACAGTTGTTTCAATACGTATATATATGTACATTAATCGATAAAAATTGAACACTTTGATAGCCTAAAATTGACACATTTAATTTCAAATATATAGTTTATTATCAATAATTATTTAGAAAGACGGAAATCTATATCTGATCAATATATTTAAAAATCATAATAATAAATACATACGAAGCGAAAAAATCATAATATTTTATAATATAAATATATATTCTTTTTTTTCATATTTGAATAAATATGTACATATTATATTTGAATATATTTATATCTGAACTTTAAAATTTAAATAAATAATATCTTTTAACTGTCTATGATTCTCAAAGCTTTGACAAGTAAATTACATATTATATATATGGGCAACAGGGAGCAAAGAAAGGTACATGCGTCCCCCTGGAAAATAAAAAAAAAATTATAATAATATAATTTTATTATATATTAATACTAATAGATGTATAAATATCAAAGCATATATTTCAACCAATCTGAGTGACATTTTATATCAAGCCCTCTTTCTCCTGAAAAAATCCTGCGGACATCCTTGATTACATAAAATACGCGTACACACAACAAAATATATACACACGCAATAAAAGTATTTAAACGTTATAACGTAACATGTAATTCAACTTAAAAAATAAGAATTTATAAGTTCTCAAAATAAATAAGAAAAATTATTTAGATAAATATATGTTCGCAAATGCTCAAAAAATTCTGAAACTAAATATATATTATTATATTATGAATATTTTAAATCCAGAATTTTATGAAATTATTCTTAAGTTTTGTAATAAATAAATATTAGCAGAGTGTACGTCCATTTTTTTATTTCTAGAAAATATAAAAATTTTAAAATAATTATAAATTTTATTCAAAATGCTAGCCTTAAACAAAATGATAAGTCTAATGATGCCAGACACATAAAAAATATATTTTATGTACAGAAGAATAATTTCTCTAATTTATATCATTTAAATAAGTGTTTATAAATTATGTTCTAAATATAAATATAAAAATATAATATTGTATTTATAAATATTTTTACTCAATGTTATTATATATTTTTATAATTTATTAAAAAAAATTAGTATCTTTTTTTTTCTAATTCATTTGTCGAAGATCAAAATTCTTATGATAAAACGTGCTAGAATTTGCAAAATTTCTCTATTGTTAATATACGCAACTGACTACCTGTAAAGTTTTTCAAGTGACAATGACATTGAGAATATTTAAATGCGTCTACACAACCACTCATAGCGATCGATATTTAGAGTAATCAGTACGATTGACCAATCAGAGTTCTGTATTCAATCGATCTAGGTCTGTTCGTTTTGCTTACGTTTTCTATACTCGAGTCTTTCGTTTTTTTTCCCTTCAATCCGCTCGAATATATATCTATCTTGGATCTGTTCTTTGCAGCTGAATTGGCTGCACTAATTTAAAGTTTATTATTTTCTTTCCAATGTGGATAGAAAAAAAATAAACTCTGAAATCTCTGAACTAATTCCTAAGTCCATGCGTGAAACGTGTGGGTTCGACATGGCGGCTACAATTGACCAATCAGGAAGTAGGAACAAGTTCATGCCTCTCTAAGTATCTAGTTTGTGCTCTTTTCAAATTGATGCATAACCTTTATCGAAGTGTTTATCTGTATACAAGAGTGCATTTAGTTATATATAATTTTCATAAATACAATGGTATGTTTATTATCATGTAAAATAAAAAGAATAATATTTTGATCTTCGTAATATGTATAATTTATTTTTTTCAGTTACCTTTAACTTTATTGAAGACGGCGCAAAATCATCCCATGGTAAGTGTTTTGGTTTTTCACACATCTCTTGAAAAAATTATATATATTTATTTAAATCTTACTTAATATATATGACAATCAAATTAAATTTTTTGTTATAGCTGGTAGAGCTGAAAAATGGAGAAACGTACAATGGTCATTTAGTTAGTTGCGACAACTGGATGAATATAAATCTCAGAGAAGTCATATGTACATCAAGGGTACAAACCTTTTATATATATTTGTAATTTTTAATATAATGTAGTAATTTATATAAATTGAGAGATGAGACATTAACTAATTTAAGAAAGTAATAAAATGTATTATAAGTAATTTAGAAGTATATCAGATTGGTTGTAACTCAGAAGTCTTAGTATTTGATTTATATGTATTCACTATATTAATAGTTGATTATTGTATTAGGATGGTGACAAGTTTTGGAGGATGCCTGAATGCTATATAAGAGGCAGCACGATAAAATATTTGAGAATTCCTGATGAAGTAATTGATATGGTAAAGGAAGATATACAAATGAAATCAAGGGGGCGTGGTGAAATGAAAGGTCGGGGCCAAACTCAAAGAGGACGTGGCAGTGGAAGAGGTAATATATCTGTTGCAGTAAATTTGTAAATTTGTAAATTTATGAACTTTTATTTATATATATTGTGTGTCAACACAACACCTGACTTGTTGCTTATTATGTTTTACAGGTACCTTTGGTAGAGGAGGAAGAGGTCCAGCGCCATTAAGTCGTGGAGGTGGCACACAAGTTGGGAATAAATCACAAAATAAGCCAAGACCTAAATGAAACTAAATATATTATCTATATTCTATTGCGATTGAATCTACTATGAATACTTCGATGTCGTTGATACTTTTTACAAAAGTTTCTTGTAATCTAATGTTTTTATAATTTTGTCTTATATAATTTCGTATGTACAAACTTGGTACAACAAATGGATTTATGTAATGAAATTATAAAAAATCAGTACATGATGTATTCATAGTAATAATATTGATCTTAATCTTATATTTGTATGCTAAAATGAGCTGTAAATTAGATTTATTTATATATTGCATATATAAAGAGTCACAATATCAAACTTCATGTGTCACTTGTGTCATCAATATTATATATATATATATATATATATATATATATATATATATATATATATATATATATATTATTAAGCCTTTATTAACAATATTTATTTACTATTAGTTTACATATATGATTTCTCTTACTGTTTTGACCATCCTGACATACCATTCATCCCAAATGATTAACATGCTTATAGTATAATCGATATAAATGCTCTTTCATAAGATAAATTTTATTTATATAAGATACAAATTTAGTTTGCATTGAGAAATTTATCAAAGCTCTACAGAATGCAAAAGTACAAAGTGTATATCAAAACTTATTCTAACTTGAAGACTTAAGCTTTAACCTATTTGATTCTATCTGATAGAATCATATTATATGAATTTGTCATCATATTAAAACCTGAAATATCTTGAAAATATCAATTTTTATTTAGTGCTTTAGCAATTACATATATAGAGCTTTATAGCTGGTTTTAACCTTCGGTTTTCATCTGGAACCTTGTGAATTTCTATTGAGCATAAAATCATTTTTCTTATACTTGAAAGTTTTTATGTTTAAGCTCGTAAATGAATTTATTATAATTTCGGAGCGGCTGTGTAACTCGTAACATAAGCGTTATGACTTCTGCATAGGACACGACAACGCTTGCCGCGCGGCAAAAAGCGACACTAGCCAATCAATCTTTCGCTCCTATGGAAAAATTGTAAGTTGATTTGGCTATGGCTAAGTTGTCACATTCTGTGTGCAGAAGTCATTATCGCGTCTTATGTCCGGATCTATATGTATATACATATGATTTTGACAATTGACATAATAGTTACTATTGCTGTGTAATTCATCAATAGCGTGCAAAGGTAAGAAATTTGGTAAATTTTTTATATTTCAGAAATATAAGATAGTAGAATATAAAATATGGTTTGTAAAATGACATACTATTCTTATTCTTATAAAGAATTAATTGACATACATTATAACCTTATAATTAACGTGTACAATTTTTATTGGCGAAATTGAATGAGAAGATTCTTTAAAAAAAAAAAAAGAAAATTCTTATCTCTTTTGTCTGTTTTAGGCAAAAACTCAAAAATTCAGATAGCTTATCACTAATCCGGAGATAGTCTCACAAGATCAAGATGATTTTACAAAAATTTCATCTAAGTTATTACTAAAGTACAAACGCATGAATTAATTAATTGTTTTCTGTTGATAATTTTAATGCGATAGTTACTTGCAATACAGCTATTTTTATTTATCTTGAATGTGAGTGCTATATTATACCAAAATGGAATTGGCTAAGGAAGTAATCGATAGCCTAGCAAACATTCAAAATAGTAACATTCTATCCGAAGAAACATTTCTAGAATTATTAGATGTTATAATATCTTACATCTGTAAGAATAATAGTGATGGAAAAAGTAAATATAAATTTAACTTGATTTGTGTCTTAAGAATGTAAATGTATTCAAGATATAATATTTGCACAGTTATAGATACCTTTTATCCTAGGTATCGCTAGTATATATCCATCCAAATCAGATTTGGTGAAGGCTGCCATTGCCAGTATATCTTGCCTTTTTATAGAGGCTGCTAGACACGATTATGATGAAGAGAGCTTAAAAATCTTTCTACATAATGAACATATTAATGGACCAAGAATTGAAAAGTTATGTAGCACTTATGTAAACAATAAACAAGATATTCAAACACAGTTGGAGTTGACAGGAGATAGCATATCACATATAGTGGATGTGGATTGGCGTTTACATCATTGCGTTAAGGTAAGTTCTTTAATAACTTTGCCAAATGTATTACTTTACATAGCACAGTTCCAACAATATATATGTTTTCTGCATAAGTTACATTAAATTAAGTGTATTCTGTGTGTGTTCTTGGATACAGATTAGCACTTGTACTACTGACATGCCAATTTATAATATACGAGTGAGTACAAGAAAATATAATGAAATAAAATATGTAACATTTACATGTACCATACAACAGCTACAAGACCTAGTGTACAAGTTGAAGGATGCTGTAAGGCACATCGAAAAAATCTCTAGTATATAAATGTTGATTTACAATATCGAAATACATTCTCCCATTGCTCCGATAGCAATGTGTACATACGTGAAGGATGTTTTATATTAAATAATAAACATTCTTATGTAGGAGTGCAGTCAATTATATTTTTGCATTATTAATGAAAAGAATATCTCCTAATCCATGTATATAGAATTACTATTATATTACTTTTATACATTTATACATGTATATGTGTGCACACATATACATATACATAAAAAATGATTAAAAATACAGTAATCCTGCAGCCCAATATATTTAAATATTTCTATTTTTGTTAGACAAAAAAATACTATATATAATATATGATTATATCCTTATTAATATTAAATATAGAATTATATTAATAATTCTTTTTTTTCTATTATTATGCAATATTTTTTATATAACCATAATACACTATGTACAAATAAAAGTATATCTTCTATCATGAGAAATTCTGACAGTTTTCCAAAGTTCCTTAGCAAAGTTTTTCTTTTGTTTATACTTTTCCCAATTTATGCTCTTTTACCTTTTTATCAATATTTATGTAAATGGACAATAAAATGCGCATATACAGGGTGTCCTGCAAAGATTGTGCCAACGCTCGTGACCGGGTAAAGCACAGTAAACTGAACGAAAAAATCTTTTACCATTTTTTGATCTGAGCTTTCTTTTCGTTGTTATTCGATATTAAAGTTAGCTAATCAGTGCCTATCTACAAAGGAAAATAAAGGAGGGACGTCAGAGTAACGAGACTGCTTTCTGCTGTATAGACAGGAGATGATTAGCTAACTTTAACATTGTATAACAACGAAAAGAAAGCTGAGATCAAAAAATGGTAAAGGACTTTTCTGTTCTGTTTACTGTACTCTACCCGCTCACGAGCGGTGGCACAATCTTTGCAGGACACCTTATATATTATTAGAAATAAAGATATATGGATCAGGTAAAAAATTCAGAAAAATAAAACTTGAAAAACAGAGCGTAATATTGAGAATGGAGTGGAAAGAGAGAGAAAGCGGCGTAGAGAAAAACATTACAATTTACGATCAATAAATTTATGAGAGCGCAATTGTGCTGCATTAAAATATGTTTTCTATATAAGATGAATTAACTTAACGATCACAGTATTTAATCGTTAACTAATATTCTTTTTTTTCTCCTGATATAATTAGCATATATATGTATTTTATAATTTTATTGTTCCATATTTATTACTCGATATATATGATACGATAAGGCCTCGGACATTTCACTACTATCAGCAGTCTTCGAATATTTTCAAAATTACCCACAAAATAATTAATATTTCTTTAGATACGTTGTTTTTGTTAGATTGAAGAATTAAAAAACTCGAATTTAATCATATAAAGTATAGTAATGTTTATGATTATGAGTACAATAATTGATAATATTCGCACTTTTAATCACATGAAAGTTTTTACACATAAATTCGTTCTACACTTATACTTGTCTGATAAAAAGAGGAATATTTTTTTTTAAATCGTTGTCTTTTTTATTCAATCTGGGAAAAATAAAGAATTATATATATGTATATATAATTATTATAATAGTATATAATTCATGTACAAATTAATATTCAATCTTGATATTATTTTCATATAATGTGAGTAATATCAAATGTTAAATGTATTTTATGAAAAAGTATCAATAAAAAAATTAATTAAAAGTAAAAATAATAGAATTTGAGATTTTTTTTTCAACAATACTATATAATTCGCGAATAAAATTCTCTTTAATGAGGGTTATTCAAAAATATTCAATCCTGCAAACTATATAAATTTCATATCAATCTTACATGTTATAAAAATGTATAGTTTAGGTTTAGGTAACGTGATATTAATTTAATTAGTTCACCTATACCTACCTATACCTAACACTTTTTTTTCATAAACATATGTATGTGCTCATTGTATCGTGGGTATCCTCTTCTACTACGAATCATCGTGTCTTTTCATAATTATGTTATACACAAAAAAGTGACTGTGATACTTTGTTACTTAATGCTAACGAATAACTTGAATCCCCATTTAAAAATTTCTTGCATCCAATATGCAAGAACGAATATTATGTGCTATTAAGATGTGACATAACGTGACATTATACACTATGACATTAACAAATCAACAGCAAGCATGTGTACACCGAGACACAAATCATGTAGTTGATTTAAATATATAACTTTAATAGGGCAAATCTTTTTTTTTTTTTAAGGTCACTATTTCCGCAACTTGTATCGATATCCGCGAAAAATGTATGCTCCAAAATATTGCAATACATAATATAATGTATAACGAAACAAGATAAATATAAGACACTGTCCCACTTGAAATGCATTACTATTACTGTTTTTTTACTACTGTCATATATATCATTCATCAGTTCCACTTTTCGTAAATTTCTTAAATTTCGTACTAAAGCATACGATTATTGCTCTGGTATTAAAATTAAATTTACAAAAGGTGGAATTGATCTGTTTTGTTTATGAGAGACTCTAATATTACAGATTGTTAGAAATTATAATATCCATCAAATTTTTACTAGAGAAATCTGCAAAGGAATCATAATTGAAGAGATATATGATGAAAGTGGAACACGTCGTATACATTTACATACATGTATATGTATAATAACAACAGGAAAAGAGAGGAGGGAGGAGTGACTCGTTAACGGTTAATATCAGTATTAGATACGCGCATAAAAATTCAGATGATCTCGCAATTAACGTATGCTTATAAAATAACGTACTCAACGTAATGATATATATAATAACTCATTTATAATAGAAAATAATTAGATCTTTCGCGATTGCTATTTACAGAAATATACAGATTCCTAACACGTTGTGAAACATTTTCAACAATGACCGCTCTTCTCACTCCTTACACGATACGCATACTGTAAAAATTCATCGCTTAGCGTTGTTAATCAGCATCTCTTGTAATTTTTTTCGCTACACGCGGATGACAAAAGGAGAGCGCAAAAGGATCTTTAATAGTACAAGTATATGTGGAATATACTCGTACAACATTCGAATTACTGGCAATAAATATCATAATATGGACCGTGTGTATAAGCCTGTACAGGATTAAATTATTATATTTAAAGCCAGATTGTATGTCGAATTAAATACAGCTGTCATCGACGCGCGATTCGCATGATTAATTTAATCAGTTTAATTCTCATGTTTTACAGTGATCTCACGTTTCCGCTTTATTTCTTTGCACTTCGGACTTTTTACCCTGTATCTGCTCGCCGCTCTTGTCATTCTTAGACTCGTTCGCCGATGAAGAGTCACTTATATTATTATCTTGAGCATTACTATTCGGAATGCTACTCCGTTCTCTGGACGAGGATCGTTCGGTTTGGCCATCTCTTTCGGTCGTCTCCATCACTGGTGTCGTCACTTCATCACTATTAGCTTCCTTAGAATTCTTACTTGCAAACTGATCTGTTGTAACGTCACCGTTGACTCTGGCTGCCTGATTTTTTTCCTTCTTGTCAGGAGACGTGCCCATGGCGTTATCAGCGATTTCAGTGCTACATTTCGCTTCCGTAGACTTCGCCTTAGGATTTTCCTCTTTAGGACTACGCATCGTTTCCTGCGGCGTCGTTTGATCCGTGTCTTTACATTGCTTTCGTTCGCCGGTGTTGCTCGGCGAATTCGAATTTCCGGATATCTCCGCACTCGACGTGGAATTGTGCGACACCGCGGGAGAATTTTGTTTGGCGATCTGCGTCTCGATCGTATCTGCATTGCTTGTATCCGTTGCGGATGACGTTTTGACGACGACGACATTGGAGTTCGGACCTAAACTGCCACCAGTTTTGGATAAATTGAACGCGTTGAGCTCTCGTTGCAATGATGGTACCGGTATCGGCATTGGGACATTCTTGGAGAGAAGTAATGCGACGCTATCTGCTACCGATGTGATCGGCGACTGTGATTCCGCTTTTCCCAGATTAAACGACGTGCACGATATCGAACTCGGCGACGAGGCCTTGGGTGATTTCGGCGAAGACGAATGCGTGCTAGGTGGTATTCGCTGCACCGCCGGCGGTTGATTGGATACCGGCGAGTAACTACCGGTGGTTTGCGGTATATAGCTGCCTGATCGTTGATACAATTTATTGATCGAAGGCGGTAAACTGCTATGGAAGGCACTGGGAGGCGGGATACCGATGGGCGAGCGTATCAAGGGATTCGGGAATCGGCTGGCGTCCGGAAACGGAGGGGGGAAATGAGAAAATATAATCCGTGGATTTGTATTTGGTGTAGGAGACGGTATGAATGGATTCGTCGACAGCATATTCACCGGCGAGTTTCTCGGCGATATCGGGGAACCGGTGCTTCGACATATGTCCCGCGGATACGGTGTATTTTGATAACTTCGAGCGTTCGGCGAATAAGGCGGCGGCGAGACGATCGGCGAATTGATCGTGGAAACAATAGGTGACAAGGTTTTGGGATCGATCTTCATCATATTGAGGGTGGCGCTCTTCGTATTAGCAACTGCCGACTGTTCCTTTTCCTTCGCATCGTTCGTGACTCCATACATGGGCTTCACGCCCGATGCCGGATTACCCAGATATCGTGGCACGTTTCTCATCTTGAAGATTTTGGCCGGTTTAGACGGGATCTGTTTGCTCGTGCCCTCGGACGCGGACGTGGTTTGGGTTTGATTCTGCATCTCCTTCGCTTGATTTTTCACGGCCACGTAATTATTTTTTGATAACGTTGGGTTCCAGGACTTGGGTGGATCACGCAATGTTTTATATCCGATCGGTTGGCTTTGCTTCTTGAGAGGACATTCTCTGGGTCATCTGGGGTGACGACGTCGATGCCAACGATGTTACTGTCGATGATACCGCCAGAGCACCCGCGGACACTGGCTTGGCATTCTTATTCTCCGTTGTCGCGTTGCTACTCGGATTGTATACCGGTACATTAGGTATATTCGGTATATGTTTAATTGTCGTGTCTGAATTGGATAGCGACGACGAAGGACTCTTCTTCGTACCGATTTTAAGCAGATCCGGTACGTCCGATTTATTGCGTGCCTGTTCCACTCTGTTCTTCTCCTTCGAGTTTTCTCCTATTTTTGCGCAGATATCGTTAATTTTAGAGCCAATTGTACCGATGGAACCAATTTTCGCACAAATCTCATTTAAATTGGTACCCTTAGCAGTCGCCTCCTGCTTGCGTATAGACGCTTGTTTCATCAAGGATATAGGAATTGCGTCTGGACATGGTGGTACCGAGCATACAGTCGATTTTGATGTTGTCACCGTAATTGTTGCCGTTGACGTGGCCGTCACGGTACTTACACTTTGGCTCGTGTTACCGCAATTACTCTTCAAAGGCATAGATACAGAATATATGCTCATTGAAGGTGTTTGTACATTGAACTGAGGCGGCATAAGAGATGCTTGACTATTCGACGTTGAACAAGCGACAACCGGTGACGTTCCCAATGCTTTTTGAAGTGTCGTACAGCTACCCGTCGCGCTGGAATTCTTGAACGTCGGTTTTACAGCAGCTGAGTTAATTACTATATCATGGAGCGTATAAGGAAACGTTGTTGATGATGTTGTTTGACTGATTGTAGATGTAGAAGAATTCGATACAATCGTGAATACAATATTTTCATTCGTCGTGGTATTATTATTATTACTATTATTATTACTTGATGTCCCTTGTAATCTCTGATTTACTGTACTGGTGACGTGGCTACTACTTGTTCTTGGGACAGATTCTAGTGTTGCTTGTATGGGCGAATTCGCTGTTTTCTGTTCCAGCAAATTCAACGCCTGCTGCACATCGATATTCGTATTATGATTATCTTTCTCATAGAGAGCTTCCTGTCTACCAGAACCGATATCCGTCGCCGAGGAAGAGTTTCGAGATGCTATCGCGGATACGACCGATTTTTGCGAAGGGATCACCGTAGAACATGAGACTGATATCTTGGCTGTTGTATTCCCGCAACTCGTTCGCGTCTTTGTATCAGAAAGTTTTGTACTCTCGGTAGATGATTTAACATCGGATTTCTTTGTATTCTGCTGAAGAATCGCGCGTTTTTCCTTTGGTGTTTTCTTGGAATAAGTATTATTGACTTGACCCATTTTCGGTTGAAATTGCAGTTTTACGCTTAACGCGTCGATTTTTGACCCGGCATTTCCCGTTTTCGAATCTACGCATGTACTTTTTACGCATTCCTTCGGAATTTCAGCCTTGAAATCTGTACTATTGTTATTATTATTTATCGATAACTTTTTCGTCCCTTCGGTATTTTCAACAATATTTGCGCTCTCCTCCACTAATTGTGTTACTGGTTGAATAATAGTTTTCTGTCCTGGTTTATCTTCGACATTAGCGGTTTGATTGCGGCCTTTTACTTCACGCACGTCTTGCTGTAATTTTTCTGGAACGGTGCAATTTCCCGTTTCGTTTTCCTGTTTCGTGGTATTCCCATTGTGTTGAGTGCTTGACGACGTGCAATTCTTAATCGATGAATTCTCTGTTGTAGTCTTAACGTCACTCGTAGCGAGAAATGCATTACTCATTGGATTTTTTGTTATTTGCGTGTCGATGGCCACGGTAGATTGCATTATTTCTATCGAAGGTGATTTAGATACGTCGCAATTTTCTATCAATGAATCTGTTTTGTTCACTTCTACAATGGAAGTGATAGTTTGTCCTGAAGATTTTTCATCTTGCAAATTTTCGATCCCCGCATCTCTTTTGTGTACTGTACTTGATATATCAGTTATACTCATCACACCAGTTTCCGATATTTTCAATTGCACCTCTTTCCATTCGCGTTTCATCAATTTCTCATCTTTTAATTCTATAGCATCAATACTAGCATCTTTTAAAGATTTTTTATAATTTGTGTTGTCTTCTGACAATTTCATACGTTTTAAAGACGATTCAAATATCCTATAGCTTAAATGTAGTGGAACTTTCTGTAATGCAATAGATATGCTATGTGTCAATGTATTTATACATGTGCGCATTGAATTAAATATTAAATCAAACAATACCTACCCGCCTCCAATGATACATATACATAATATCCATTAATGTATAACTACTGCATAATTGCTCCTCTTTGTACATAATATCCACTCTATTTGCATCACTAAGTCCATATTTGGCTCTTATTAATTTTTGTAAATGAAATATTGTAACCGCTGCTGGACACCGAAAGTATCGCCTTAAAATGGGTTTTTGTGTGCCATCCATAATAGCATTCACTTCACTTAAATCCTTTGTATGAGGATTAAAATACTCCAACGACAAGCTAAGAGATTCATCTGGGGAATATATATGCGATTCTATAGGTTCTCCACGGGCTTCCGGAGACATTGTCTGACTGCATACTTCTGGATGTTTCGCGTAAAATTCTTTCCGACATCGCATTTCATCTAAAAAAAAAAGTTTATTCATTAATTGTTAATGCACGTCATAATATGCAATAAAGAGGTAATTTTTCTTTCTTGTTAAAAAATAAGCATACTTTGGTAACATCCAGGTACCAATTTATATACGATATCTTGTAATGTATGATCAGGTCGTATATTTAACAACGGCCTACTTTTGTGAACCTGTACTTCGCAGATTGGGCAATATTTGTTATTCTCCAAATATTTAACAATGCAACTTCTGCAAACTGTAAAGAAACATTTAAAATCTTATAATAATGTTAAGGTATCAGCTTTTGTACAAATTAACATATGCAATGTTATATATGTAACATTGCAGGGAAATACCATACATGAGTGTAAACATTCTATAATGGTAGTGGCATCGATAAAATATCCACCACACAATTTGCATGTCAATTGCTCATTAAGCTTGGCCAACCGCACTCGATGTCCACCACTTTGCCCTGACATTCTACAACACAATAGACAAAAAATATATACACATCCCATCTTTTTATAAGTAATTTAATAGATTACTACATAATAATATATAAATATAATAACACATAACTATATAATTCACATGTTGTATATTCATTATAATATATGGTAATTGATATAGTTTAACTACATAATACAAAATATTTAATCTAATATGCATTATGTACAATTTATTCAAGTATATATAACCAAAGAAATGCAGTGCAAAGATGATTTAGGATTACTGTCATAAGCTAATAAAGTTTTAGTAATATTTTTTCAACAATCTGTATACCAAGAGATAAAGCATAAATATATAAATTTATTTTGTATATATGCAAAAATATAATTAATTTATTCGTTATCAAATTAATATTTTGTAATTCCTAATTTAACAATTAAAACTGTATGAATCAATATTATAATTTTATTATAAAAAAATATAACAGCACATGAGTAATCTGTCTATATAATGGCATGAGACATAATCATGTCTCTCGATTGGTGTAAATAAACTAAAAAATAGTGTGATAGCTGCCTAAGGTAAATAGCACAACTAGATTAGAGCAAACATGAAGCAACTACAGATATACATATAAGTACCCATTTTCTTCATATGTGTATGTGTACAATAAAATGAATATATATACATATACATAACATACATATATATATATATATATATATATATATATATATATATATATATATATAATTAAGATCAACAAAATTTTACTTGCGTGCGACATAAATTCTTTTTCGTGATCTTTTCAAGAGGGAGGGGAACCGATATATCGGATAACGGTGCAAATGAAAATTGAGAAAACATTGAGAGCTACGTTTAATACATAAATCAGAGATATTTAGGGTGTTTGATAAGCGTTCAGCGAAGGTGTTAATTATACTCGGCACTGTTCGTGCGGCTTCGAACAGTAGAACTTACGTGACGAACGAAGCGAAAATCGTCCGTTTTATTTAGTAATCGCCATTTGGCCTCAAAAGTCAGGAAAGTTGGGTCAGATGTAACTTGTCACGGGTTGCCATCATATACGATTACTGTCCTTTCGCGAAGACGATTCTCACATTATCTCCCAGTGACGAGACTCTCCGTAAACGCTCGCAGGATGTTGTAAAGCCACAACGTCGTCCCGATTATGCGAAATTCGTTTCAAGTACTGATATCCATCGTAAATCAGATCACCACTCTCTCCGAAAACTGCGCGTACGGCAGCAGAACAAAATGGCGGATAAACAATCATGCGTGCGATATTTCTGAAAACATTTGCGCAGCGCGCTTCGAGTCCAGTATCTAGTTCCAAGTCGAAAGTCCCGATTTCAATTGAACGAGCGGGACAAGATGGCCGACCCATTGATTGCTTTATCCAGCAATAAAACACAGGTAGAAAGGTCACGCAATTGGTTATCGAATGGAGAATTTTTTAAATTACAAACATTTTTTTTATTTGATCACAAATCGTTGTGTCTATTTGTGTTTTTTTTTTTAGCTCCAATTATAACATGAGGAAAATCGACCAATCACGAATCCAATTTGAGGAAACTATGGAATATGCGTTTGTATACAACACGCATGATTGGTCGATTCGTGTATGGATATGCTGTAACATAGAATGCGTTTCGTGTTGTTAGATTTAATTTCCATTGCCATAGTTCAATATTCAGAGAGTTTCGTATCCACGAGAGGGGATGATTTCTTGGCGTTTCTTGATTTCTTTTATTTTAAAAATAAACATAGATAAGCCTAAGTCCTCTGGTGGACGATTACACAGCGCAATAATGTGAATATCAATTGGAATCAATTAACAAGAGCGTTTTCAAGGATGACTATTTTATTTTAGTACTTCTTTATACGATTTAGTAAGTTCTATTATATAAACGACGAGAGAAGTTTCTAAAAAAAGAATCTCTCTGATTTATCTGATATATCAATTAGTATAATCGACACATTTATATATCTGATTTTAATGTCTTAATTTTTTAAATATATAACAGCAATGTACCAATTGCTATGTTTATTATTTACGATATGCTCCTTTTAGAAATATATTTCGGCAAGTTTCGTTATTATTATTTGAAATGGATAAAATACAAGTTGTTGACAAAAGGACACATACAACTGTAAAAAATGATAAGAAACTTGACAATGAAACTATTAGGTAAAAAATATTAACAGATTGCACAAAGAGTATGAATTAATGTATATGATTGTATATTTTTTAAAAAGAATTTTGTATGTATGTTAGTTTATATATAAATGTATTTACTGTTATTATTTTTGAATTTCTTTGCATTTATTTAAAATACCTGTAAAATATTTTTAATTTTTTACAGTAACTTTCTTAGTCAAATTTCTACCAGAAACTCAAAGGAAAAAATAACAATGAGAGATATAACACCACAAGTAAGATTTTCATATCTTTATATTTTATGTTTTTATAGATGTAAATTTTTATTACAATTATTTTCCTCAGATTATTGCAAGCTGTATAATTCATTGCATGGTTATAAAAGCTGGTATAAACATGGCTTATAGTACAGTTTTAATAAATGGATTAATGTCAGACAGTGTTGACCTCAAAATAACTGAGAACGAAGAATCTTGGATAGGTCAGTTTTATAAAATTTAAACATCTAGAAGCTGAAGTTATATGTATACAACAGATATGTAGTGTTAATTAGAAATTTTTAGTCAATTAGGATGGCAATTATTAGTAACGCTTTGTTATTTTGCACTTTTTTTTTACTTTCTGTAGCAAGCCTAGTTACAATAACATTGCCGATAGGATCTATCATTGCCGGCCCTCTAATGGATAAATTTGGGCGCAAAACGGTTTGTCTATTATCTTGTATTCCTGCAGCAATATCATGGATTTCATTGATATTCGCTAAATCTTTAATTACTATTTATGCGGCTCGAGTTATAGCCGGAATTGCAGCAGGATTAACAACTGTTGGATTGGTTTATATATCAGAACTCTCACATCCACAAGTCAGACCGATGCTTCTATGCCTTAATTCAGTATTTGTTTCATTGGGTATATTAATTACCTGTTGTTTGGCTGTATTCTTAGACTGGCGTAAAATTGCTATAATTTTCCTTGTATTAGAGTGTTGCATTTTTTTTGCATTTTTCTTTGTACCTGAAAGCCCCTACTGGCTAGTATTCTTTACAAACGGAATATTTGACGAAAAAAGAATTTACAGAATGAAATGCAGTCTAAAACAACTTAACAAACGACAAACGGTGAGTACAATAATGTTTTGCAGTATTTCCTATATTTCAGAAGATTTTCAACAAATAAATATTTTCTAGATTTATGAGCAAGAATACTTGCGAATCATGGAGACATACAGAGACCAAGCAAGCGATGAAGGGTCAAAAAATATAACAGTATCTATAAAACATTATTATCACAAATTCACGTCCCCGACCGTCTATAAACCTATAGCGATACTTTTCTTACTTTTCCTGTTGCAACAACTTTCTGGTTGCTATGTGATCATATTTTATGCCATTTCTGTCTTTCATGAAATGGGTGGAACATTTGGCAAAGGTTTTGATGAAAACGATGCCCTTATTATGTTAGGTATCATTCGATTCATTGTAAGTATTCTAACAGTGTTTTATAGTAGAAAATATGGCAGAAGAGTTCTCTGCATCTTGAGTGGAATTGGAATGACAATCTCTATGTTTCTTTCGGGAATGTATATGTATTTCACAATGTCGTACGATGAAAATGGTAATATAGAGGAAACCATGGTGGATCAAAAATGGTTATTACTATTTTTTGTATTATCTTACATTTGCACCAGTACATTCGGATTTATAAATATACCGTGGACGTTGATTGGAGAATTATTGCCTGTATCCATACGTGGTATTGGTGGGGGTCTCATGGTTTCTCTTGCTTATATAATGATGTTTGCTGTTGTGAAAAGCTATCCTTTTATTTTGAAAAGCATGAGTATTGAAGGTATCTTTTTCTCTTTTAGCTTTATCTCCCTGATAGGCACAGCCTTTGTGTATTTTTTTTTGCCAGAAACTTTGGGCAAATCATTTTCTGATATTGAAAAATACTTCTTGTCTAAAAGAGAGAGGGAAACATTCAATTCTAGAACTTAGAACTTTGTAGAATTTTTTGCTTTTATTTCAATTTATTTAGGTATTTTGCATGATATTAATAATGTTTTCTAGTGAAGCAAGTTAGGTCACTCAGAGAGTGATTAACTAAATCATAAACTTTGTTTTGGATTGCTAAGAGTATTGGATTATTATATTAATCAATGAAATATTTTGAATAAGCATGTGGTTAATCAGGATAAAGAATTTTGTAATTTAAAATCAAAATAGCATCAAATGGGATGATTATTAATGTATTACTTATATTAATCAAATTCAAAATCCATTTCTAATCAAAAATATATTTATAACAAATTATGATCAAATCTGATTCACTCGAAAATGCTATAATAGTGATTGATAAAAGACTGTTTACTTAATCCATTACAAAAAGAAATGTAAAATAATCTCAGACAATAAATTGGGAAAAGTCCTAGAAGTAATCAGTTACAGATGATTAATTTTACATTAAGAATATTGTATATTATTGGGCTCTTTTGTACATACTTTTTCTATTTTAAATTGTGTAATTATGTCATTTTCACAGTCACTTAGCCTAAAATTAAATACAATTTATGTATGCCTCAATTTTTTTTTTTTTTTTATCGTATAGAGTGCTAGTTTTGTATTTGAATTGTACAGAATTTATTTAATTTTTATTTATGATGTGACAGAAGAATAAAACAATTTTCATTTGCTATGGATTTAACATATTATCTACATTATGCTTGCAATCTGCAACCAATGTGAAGAAAATTTGCAATAAAAATAAATATATATGTATGTTAAATGTCAATATACACACGTATAACCGATCGGAGGGCACATAAAAATGTTATGGGCACTGACACATGTTTGATTTTTAACCTCTTTTTCCCTCTCTCTTTTCTCTCTTTTTTTTGTAGTAAGGAGTAAATGTCTGGCTAGCACATCGTAAATATCGGAACATATGTGTCGCTTTTATCGCGTTAATATGCGATATGTTTTGAAGATCCATATTAATAACTTATTTTCACCTGTTGCAGATGTGGCACGCGCCATGAACGGAATACATAACCGACAATAACTACATATCATCTAGCAAGTGTTGCTCTGTCATAACCTGCACCTTTCGACATTAGCAATAAATATAGTGATTAACATAGTATTATTACCGATTATTGGATATATCGGTTACATTGGCTATGCGATGAGTTGTATTCCCATAGAACGATGCCTGCTCACCGCAAAACTCTTGTATTGAAATTGTCATTTTGCACACTATATATAATAGGTATTTTCATTATCGCTCGGCAAATATTTCGTGCCGATGACAATTCTAAGAGTTATAAGGATCAGCTACCATTTCCAAGAGAAGACAATAATTCGCAGATACAGAAACATGTGAATATTGCATTACAAAGTTTGCAGAAGGAAAGGTTTGTATTTGATCTTGTCAATGCAATTTATCATCTGCAGCTTTATCCACTTATTTGACGTATTTTTATTTGCACTCTTATTCAGTTATTTTGCACATTTTCTAATAATTAAAAAAATATTTTAGGTATGAGAAGCAAATATTAAAGTTAGAATATGATGTTGTACCTGGACTTGGTGAAAATGGACAACCTGCTTACCTTTATGGAAAAGATAAGTTTCGAGGTGAAGCATCATTGAAAAAAAAAGCGTTGAACGTTGTTCTCTCAAATAAGATATCATTAACTAGAAAATTACCAGATATACGCAACCCACTGTAAGAATTTAATATATGTGGTATAGCATTTAAAGAGATTATTTTTATATATGTACATATAATAATAGTCATATAATAATCTTCATATAATAACATATAATAATCTTCCTCTTTTGGTTTTGTAAATGCACATATGGATTGTACATCACAGATGCATGAATCTTACATATGACAGATTATTACCAAGTGCTAGTGTTATAATTATTTTTTATAACGAACCATGGAGTGTTCTGTTACGTACAGTACACAGTGTCCTAAAGGATTCTCCACCACATTTGTTGAAAGAAATTATTTTGGTTGATGATCATAGTGAGGAAGGTATAACGAAATTAATATCAGTATATAAATTAATGATAATGTAGCAAAAAGAATATTTTTTGTTTTGTTGATTTGTAGAAGAACTTCAGGGACAATTGAATTATTATATTTCAACACGTTTACCTGCAAAAGTAAAGTTATTAAGGTTATCATATAGACAAGGACTGATACGCGCTCGTCTTCATGGAGCTAGAAATGCTAAAGGCGATGTTCTTGTTTTTCTGGATGCACATTGCGAAGTTATCAAAGACTGGTATCAATTTGAACTGGTATTAAATTAACTAGAAAATATAATTCCTCTATTTTATACATATATCCGATTTTTATATTTTAAATATAACAATAACTTTACAAATGAAAAGAGAGAACGTCATTAATGTATATATTTTAATACAATACAGGTTACAACCATTGCTACAGCGAATAAAGGATAATAAAAATGCTGTATTGATGCCAATAATTGATAATATTTCCGAGGAGACACTAGAATATTTTCATGATAATGAAGCATCTTTCTTTCAAGTTGGTGGATTTACATGGTCTGGTCACTTTACATGGATAAATATTCAGAAGCATGAGATCGAGTCACGTTCCTCTCCTATATCACCAACTAGGTCTCCTACTATGGCAGGTGGTTTGTTTGCTATTAACAGAAAGTATTTTTGGGAAATTGGTAGTTATGATGATAAAATGGATGGTTGGGGAGGAGAAAATCTGGAGATGTCTTTCAGAGTAAGTAACTTTTAAGTATCCTTATTAAACTTACACTGTAATTACATTACATATATCAAGAATTTAATATTAGCCTAGTGAGATTTAATTTTTTTTTTTGATAAATCAATATTTTGATAGATTTGGCAATGTGGTGGTACATTGGAAATCATTCCTTGTTCTCGAGTTGGTCATATTTTCCGAAACTTTCATCCATATAAATTTCCAAATGATAAAGATACTCATGGAATAAATACTGCTCGTTTAGCATTTGTATGGATGGATGGATATAAGAGATTATTTTTGCTTCATCGTAGTGAGTTCAAGGTAACATCAAAAATTATTTAAATAATTATTTGAGTCACATATTGTATCTCACATAGGTAAAAAAATGTGCAGGATAATCCAAAACTTTTTGGAGATATAAGCGAACGTTTAGAATTGCGTAAAAGACTCAAATGCAAAAGTTTCAAATGGTATCTTGATAATATTTATCCAGAAAAATTTATCCCTGATGAAAATGTGGTGGCATATGGCCGTGTTAGATTACGCAGTAAACAATTGTGCCTAGATAATTTACAACATGAGGAAGATAAACCATACAATCTAGGTTTATACAGTTGTCATACTAAATTATATCCAAGCCAGGTTTGCAAATTTTTATGCTAATTGAACCTAGCTATTAATGTCATATTTGAAGACATATTCACTAAAATTCCATGTTGTATTTGCTGCAAATTAGTTTTTTTCATTGAGCAATTCTGGCGAATTACGGAAGGAAGATACTTGTGGGATAATATTAGATGACAATCAACAACCACATGTACAAGTTCAAATGACCGAGTGCAATAGTGAAAATGGCGAAAAAGATTGGATATTGACTAATGTACTGTATCAATTTTTAATATTAACAAAGATTAATACATACGCATTATATATATTGTGAAAATAACTAAATAATGACATGCTTTGATTGTAGGATGGCAGAATAATACATGTAGAAAGTGGACTCTGTCTCGATGGTACTGGATTACATAGTGACGAAAATGTACGAGCGACTAGCTGCGCTAATATACCGGATCAATTTTGGAAATTTGATTTCTACAATAATAAAATGCTATCTGCATAGCATATATTTATTGTATATACTCGCGTATTTAGAGTACATGCATTAATTGGAACACATTAATGAATAATAATTTTTTACTGTTTCTGCTAAACATGTACATTTAAATTCCTCACATTCCACCTTATTTTTTTTCTGTGCTATTTTGGAATAAATTTAAAATTAGTCTAATTTAAACAAATAAAATCCGAATATTTACATGAATTTTATTAAAATTTTTAATATCTTATAGCATATTCGATTTGATAGTTCAGAGTCATCAAGTTTCAAATCGAGATCTGACTCGACACGACCCAGAGTCGGGTAGAGTCAACTAATCGAATACGCTATTAGAAATGTTTTTTCACATTTTATTACATTCGGTGTTTCTTTATTTTGATTGGTCAAGATAAATGATATCAGACTAGTAATTTTCGGAAAACCAATCAAATATTTTCTAGCTATTTTCGAGTCGAACGCATCCAATCTAATTGCGTTTTCGAATAGATAAGTTAATTCAATTTGGATCAATTAATCACTATATTTTACTATGAATTCAAGTCTGTTATTGACAGAGACAATGCAATGACGTCATTAATCGCTCTTAGGACCAATTTCACTTCGGTTAAGTTAACCGACGGTTAAAATCAGCAGGGTGGCAACAGAAAATAGAGGTGAATGAAAACCAAGCATTCTTATCATTTCAGTTGTCACCCTCGTCGTCAGTTAATCTAACCGAAGGTGGTGAAATTGGCCCTTAAGAGCGATTAAATTTACTCCATTCGAAAACGCCATTATTACAAATTGAAATCTGAAATTTCAAAAAATTCGACCAATCAGAAATTAGCTCCTTTTATTCTGATTAGACAAATTCCTATCTTTAATATGTAGTCTGATACTTGACTGCTTGTGACTTGTGACCAATCATCATCCGGTTTTTGTGGAAATAGGAGACTGATTGGCTTCTTATCTCGCGGGATGTATTTCTCCGCTTTTTGTATGCGAGTATAACGGTTGGTTTTCTGCGAGTTATCAGTTTAAAACGTTCGAATTTTGCGGGAGATCATTTTTTTGCGTTGTATCGCGTAAAATGTATCATAATTAATATGCTAATAACTGTATATTTTATATATAATATATCCTGCCATTAATTTTAACGATGTACATTAAATCGATGATATTGGAAGGATTCAAATCCTATGGCAAAAGAATCGAAATAAACGCTTTTGATAAGGAATTCAATGCAATCACAGGATTCAATGGCACTGGAAAATCAAATATTTTGGATGCAATATGTTTCGTTTTGGGCATTACAAATCTTGGTCAAGTGAGTTTCGTGTGTAAATCTTGTTTTCCATAAATTTTTTTTTCAAGAATATTGCACATATTCTAATACAGTCTTCTTGCATGTGAAAAAAAATTATCTCATAAAAACACTATTAATTCTTAGATAACTTTGTGTTACAATGCATATAATTACAAAAATTTTCATACATTAATCATTAATATTTGTTATATGCATTAAAAATGAAAATTGTTTAATACATCTATTGCAAATTATTTCCTATAATTTATTAAATTATGTTTATAAGATGGATTTGCTTAAATATAGGTACGTGCTACTTCTTTACAAGATTTAGTTTATAAATCAGGGCAAGCTGGTGTAAAAAAAGCCAGTGTTACAATAATATTTGATAATCATGATAGAGAGGCATCTCCTATGGGTTATGAACATTACGAAGAAATTATAATTACAAGACAAGTAATAATTGGTGGTAAAAATAAATACATGATTAATGGAACAAATGTACCAAATAAACGTGTACAGGATCTGTTTTGTTCAGTTCAGTTGAATGTAAATAATCCGCATTTTCTGATCATGCAAGGTAGAATAACAAAAGTATTGAATATGAAACCAGTGGAAATTTTATCTATGCTTGAAGAAGCAGCTGGAACAAAAATGTATGAGAAGAAAAAACAGTCGGCACTTGTTACTATAGAAAAGAAGGATAGCAAATTGAAAGAGATAAACGATGTATGTTGTCAGTATTGTTTTGCATTAATATATTTTAAACATTAATATTATTTCTAATTGTTAAATCTATATTTTAGATTTTAAAAGAAGAAATAGGACCACGATTGAATAAATTGAAGGAAGAGCGAACACAATATGTAGAATTCCAACGAATAGAGAGAGAACTTGAACACTGCAAAAGAATTTATCTTGCATGGAAATATGTTACTGCATTTAGTAATAGTCAGGAAACAGAAGAGAATGTCAAGATTGTGCAAAATAAAATAGATTTGAATGTAGAGAATATAGCTAGTGGTGAAGAAGAAATCAAAAATATAGAAGAAAAATATGCTGAGCTATTGAAGAAAAAAGAAGCGGTATGATTTATTTGTTATTTTATTTATTCTATTTCCTTTTTTTATAAAGTCCATAGATGTAAATTTATATAGAATATTATATAGAATAATAATATATAAACAACCCTGAAAGACTAAGAAGATATGTTTAGATGTTTTAAATTTGCATTTATTTATATGAGTGATATTTAATTTTTTAATGCTACTTTTATATTGAAATATTTTTATAGAGTAGTATGTTTTTGTTATGCATATAATCTAATAATAATACAGATATTTTAAGAAATAATAATAAATTTACCATAGTCAGTATTACTTTAAATATGCAATATAAAATAAATATTATTATTAAGCAATTTTTTAATAGGAGAAAGGTGGTCCGTTAGAATCTTTAGAGCAAGAATTACAAGGATATGAAAAGAAGCAACATAAGTTAACAGCTGAAATTAACAGTAATAAAGAAAATATTAAAGTAACAAAAAAAACAATAGATCAAATAAAGATTAACATAGCTGATGATAAAAATGCACTTAACTTAAAAGAAGAAGAATTAGAGAAAGTTGGAGGAGTTTTCCAGAAATTAAAGGAAATGGATCAGAAGGATACCGAAGCATTACTAAAAGCACAAGAAAAATATCAGAAGATCAGTGCTGGTCTATTGGAGAGTGAAGATGGCAAAAATGCAACATTAGAGCAACAGTTAATAAATGCCAAGCAAAGTATAACGCAAGCACAAACTGAGCTGAAACAATGTGAAATGATGCTGAATCATAACAGACAACAGTTAAATAAGAAACAAAAAGATATGGATAACACTGAAAATGAATATAAAAAATATAATATGGATCTGGAGAAAAAACAAAAAGAATTGAAAAATTTGGAGAATGAATTGCAAAAATTAAACTATGAGGATGGTTATTCAGAAAATTTAAAAAACCAAAAAAATAACTTGATGACAGAAATAAAACCATTGCGTGAGCAACTGGATCAATTTGAACTAAGACATCCTCAAACGAGATTTGAATATCAAAATCCTGAACCTAATTTTAATGCAAAATCAATAAAAGGTATTGTGTGCAAATTAATTAGCATAAAGGATAAAAAAGCTGCATACGCCTTAGAAGTAGCTGCTGGAGGAAAGGTAATATTTATTGATCAATAATTTTTAATGAGAATTTATTTTATGATAGTAATTTTGTTTTAGCTTTATAATGTAATAGTTGACACAGAAACCACAAGTAAAAAAATCCTCCAATATGGACAATTACAACAACGAGTTACCATCATACCACTTAATAAAGTGACTGGTAAATTTATGGATCAACAAACAATTGCTTTGGCGGAAAGATTAGTTGGAAAAGATAATGTTCAACCTGCCTTGGCTCTCTTAGATTTCCCAAATGAGCTTACACCAGCAATGACTTGGATTTTTGGCCAAATATTTATATGCAAAGATATGGAAACTGCCAAGAAAATAGCATTCCATGAAAAAATTATGAAAAAATGCGTTACTTTGGAAGGCGATATCTTCGATCCAGCCGGCACATTATCCGGCGGTGCTCCAGCAAAATCTGGATCAATTCTATTAAAACTAGAAGAATTAAGAGAAATTCAAAATGAACTTAATAAGAAAGAGCATCTCTTGAGAAATGTAGAAACTGCTTTATCAAATGTTGCACAAACTGCAGAAAAACATGCAACATTAAAACAAAAATTTGACTTAGTGACTTATGAAATGGATATGATACGACAGAGATTGAAACAAACAAGTTATCATAAAATTAAGGAAGAGGTATGCACATATGTATTTGAAAATTAAATTTACAGTAATTTATATGTAAATATATATCTTGTAGATTAATTCTTTTGTCGATGTTTTGATAGGTAGATTCTTTAAATGCAACTATTGAAGAGCTTAACCAACGGATAACTACAGCAAAGAATTTAGAGAAGGATAGCACAAAACGCGCAAAAGACATAGAAATGCAGTTAAAAGATGCAGTTAACGTTCGTGAAAAACAATTAAAAGAAGCTGAGAATCAATTAGGCATCTTAAAGAAAAAAGCAGAACAAAGTCGTAAAGAATGGCAGAAAAGGGAGCAAGAATCAGAAACACTTGAATTAGAAATAAAAGAGTTGAAAAAGAGTATTGAAAGTGGTAATGAACAATTACTTCAAGCTGAAGAAAAAAGCAATTTGTTTGAGCAAAAGGGAGAAACTCTTCTGCAAGAATTGGGAGAAATAAAAGACAAAATTACAGAATTGCAGAATAGTGTTAAAAAGCAAAAGAACATAATTAATAAGCAAAATAAAGATATGCAAGAATTATTAACAAGAAAAGAGGATATTATTAACCAGAATACAGAACTGAAATTAGACATTAAAAAATTAAATCACGAAATTAATGATATTAAAAAGTGTGCAGCTGATTGTAAACATAAGGTTTTGGAACTCACAAGAAAGTATGAATGGATTGAACAAGAGAAAGCTTACTTTGGAAAGGAAGGTATTTGAATAACATACACATATATTATGTTATTAGATGGATATAAAAATATCAATGTCAAAATATGATTGAAAATTATATATTTGTTATACATATTTTTAGGTGGAATATACGATTTTAAAGTTAATAAACCAGATAAAATGGAACAGAAAGTACAACATTTGGAAGGAATGCGCGAAAAGTTATGTCGCAATATAAATACACGATCAATCAATCTCCTTGATAAAGAGGAGGAACAATACAATGAGACATTAAAAAAGAAGAGAATAGTTGAAAATGACAAGAAAAAGATTCTTGAGACAATCACACATTTAGATGAAAAGAAGAAGCAAACTTTGATTAAAGCTTGGGAGCAGGTATAATTTTTTCATTTAGAAGCAAATTTGTTTTAAAATACAAAATTACACATACCTTTCTCTATATTCATATATAATAAAGTATAGGATATATCATAATGTCATCGTCATTGCATGTGTATATATGAATACATATATAACAATTTAAATCTGATATGTTATAAATAAATTTATTTCTAATTTAGATTATGTGTGAATATTATATAAATGCAAGATATGCAATTTGCAAGATATATTGATCAATTTTATTTCTTCAGGTAAACAAGGATTTTGGTTCAATATTCAGTACTTTATTGCCAGGTGCCGAGGCTAAATTAGAACCACCAAAAAATGAGACAATAACAGATGGCTTAGAAGTGAAGATCGGATTTTCAGGTGTCTGGAAAGAGTCATTGGGAGAATTATCCGGTGGTCAAAGATCCTTAGTTGCCCTGTCATTAGTCTTAGCTATGCTTCTTTATAAACCTGCACCACTCTATATTCTAGATGAAATAGATGCTGCCTTAGATCTTTCACATACAGAAAATATAGGCACAATGTTAAAGAAACATTTTAAACATTCGCAATTTATCATTGTGTCCTTGAAGCCTGGTATGTTCAACAATGCTAATGTCTTATTTACAACTAGATTTATTGATGGTATGTCAGCAATAAGTAGAACTGAGAAAATAAGATCCAAATAATTATATTACACAATTTCTTTGATTAAATTAATTTTTTATTTCTATTTTTAGAACTACTTATTTGTATTACACTAAAATAAAGTTTTTATATATAAATGAATTTATATCTTTATAATAATAAATACATATTCAACATTTTATTAACAATTATACGAAATTTATTAACTATCTAATATAAGTATTACGTTTGAAAATTGTCCATATTGGACCAATCAATCCCCGCGAAAAATAGATGACGCTTTATTTCATCTATTGTCAATCGTTCATTCGGATGATATTTCAGTATCTGCAATCATAACATTATAGATAAAATTACAATTTGTCATTTTATATAAATTCATTTTTTATAAATATAAACTTACGCCATATAACAAAGATCTTGCATTTTCTGATAGCTTGCCAGGAATGTTGACTGTGGAATGTGAGTGAAATAATCCTGGATGTTTGACGATAAACATCTGTTTAAAAAAAAAATAATAAAATAAAGACTGTTAAACTCTATTATTGTTAAGAATAACCTTACAATTAAAAATGCCCAATTTTACATACAATGCCAGTAAGCAGTTCATACAAAATAACTCCAAAACTCCAAATGTCTGTAGCGGATGTAACGAGAATAGTTGGAGAATACATTGTGCATTCGGGCGACGAATATGGATAAGTTAGCTTCGACAGTTCCACATTGCGTTGCGGTACAATATAAGTGAGCCGCACATGTCCTGCGTCATCGAGAAGAATATTATCAGGTTTAAAATCAAGAATCAAGACGTTTTGTTGATGAAGTGCCTCTAAAGCTAAAAGTATTTCAGCCGCCCATGATCGAATTACAGCTTCAGGTATTTGCCAAAGTATCTTTTCTTCATCCATAGTATTTTCTTTACACGAATGCGAATATTGTATTTCATCAATACTAGAGTTAACGTTCGACGAAATTGTCCGATCGATCGAATCTTTAATATTGTTATTTTTACAGATGTATATTACATTATCGGTCAAGACATTCTGTATTGAAACAGTCTTTGAATTGTTATGAAATAATTCATCGGTTTTATTTGCGAGTAAATTATGATTTGTGCAATTTTCATTTAATGCAGATACGCGAATGTTCTTTGATATATTCGAATTCTCGCTATTACTTATCGATAAAGAATTAGCGTCTTTCGAATCTTCACTAATGTTATCTATCTTAATATTATTTGATGATTTATTGCAATAAATATCAGATAATGTACAATCTGATTCTTGAAATACTCGAGCTTTCTCGTTTATTGATAGTGTATCTTTCGAGTGTCTCAATCCCTTAGATTCATTTAATTGATTTGCGATGGAATTGCTTTTTTTCAATGTCGCATTAACGGATTGTAACAATTTTTGTGACTTTTCTAACAATTGTATGGTAGGCACCTCCGTATAGATTTCATTTAGGACATCTACAGAGCATTGATGATCCCTTCTCCATTTATTATTTTCTACAATTTCTTCTGTTTTATTCGGTTCGTGAATATTTTCATTGTTATCGAGATCCTGATTAATATGTTTATTTGTACATACATGATTTGAAATCACATTAGTATACAAATAGTCAGATGCTTCGTAATGTAGACTTACAAAATCCCATAGTTTTCCACAACTATAACACAGAACATATATAAGTAAATGATATTCTACAAATTATTACAAATTAAATATATACCTTGCATATTGCAGAATCAGAAATACAGTTGTTTCAGTTTCAATGCATGCACATAAATGTACCATGTATGGTATCTGTCCACGTAATATATAATCACTTATATTATCCTCGTGAATAGAAGATCTTTCTACAGTCTAAAAAAATCACAAATTATACTACTAGTATAATAGTCCTATACTAGTTATACTACTAGTTATACTACAAATTTTTAGATGCTATCTAAAACATCTATTACAATATTTAATATTATTGAAGAATGATAATTTAACGTTTTTAAAAATTTTTAATCTCTATTAAAATTAAAGCTTGTATGAAATATATATCCATTTAAGATCTCTTACTTTTATTATCCTTTTGCAATTCGCACGGATATCCATCACGAGCATCACCGATTTTATTACCTTAAGTACTTTATAATATTGAAGCTCTGATATGGGTTTGCTCACTATTGAGATATTACAATTTAAATGCCTATTATATAATTGTTCAGCTCGTGCTAAATACTTTGATATTTTATCCTTTATACTCGGTACTCTTGTACTATCTGGATCAAACTGCACGCCATTTATAAGACACGATATTCCCAGTTTGTACTGCATGAAAGCTTCCTCATACTCAGCTATAGATTCATGCTTGAAGGCCGCGCTCATATGAGCAGCAGCTATTAAGAGATATTGCGTAAAATCCGTCTGTGTCTGATATGAAGTATTCGCTTTCTCTTGTAATATCGAACATGTGGAACGTGTATTACAATTCGAAAAATCTTTAATGTTATTGTTGACATTATAAAATCCTGACACATTGCTTAGTGTTGTTACATTGTCTTTGTCAAAGTTTTTATTCTTAATATCTGCATCGCAATCTCTTCTAATATTTTGCGCATGCGATTTTTCCGTTTTATAACTTTGTTCTTCCTTTTTCACATTTACAATCTGTAAATTGGTAGTGCTAAGAGATTCATTCTTTCTTTCAGATGATACGAATTCGTTCTCGTTCGTATAAATAATATTTGGCAATGCAGAACACGGATTTGTCAAAACATTGCGAGATGTTTTTGATAGTACTTGAAGATTTTGTGCTGCAATATCATTTGCAGAATCATTCAAAGGGGTGATGAGATCATCTTCCGATGTATCGGAGCATAAAGAATGCGCGCAATAGTTAGCATAATTATCCGCATGACTAGTTTCAAAGAATGTTATAAAAATATCACTTGAGTATAAGTACGAATGTCGTCCTACAAATTCCAAAAAATTTAGGATGTATCTCTTTCTTTCTTCTACAACTTCGGTCTCAAATCTGCCGAAATATTTAGACTTGGGAAAAGTTGGAAAGGCTTCTTTTATTCCTAAACACTTGTGCAAACTGCTGAGCTCCGAGTGAAGCTTTTTGAAGTCATTATAACGTTTCCATACTGATACCTTTGATAGTTCTTCGCGAGAAGATTTCAAAAATACCTACAAAATATGAAAAGCTTGACTATTATCGAGATTTAGAAAACAATATATAATAACATTTTAAAACATATATTACATATACCATAGATGTAATTTTGTAAATTGTGAAGCCTTTCTTATGCCGCCTTGTTTCCGTAATTATAAAACGTTTAATCCATTTGTCTTTTGCAGGTGCCATTACTTAATTTACATATTGATCGATAAAATTTTCTATATTTTGATAATATTGAGATTTCTCATCTGACATGAGTGTGAAAAATGTAAACTAATGTAAAATCATTTTTATTTTTTTAGTTTCGCCGTATCATCACACGTATTATAAACGTAGAACAATATTTATATTAATGCGCCTGAAGGCACATATTATTTTATACCAGTTCGCACATTTTTATACGATTTAATGTAATTTATGTATCACATAATTGTGTTAAAAATCGGAGTAAAGTAAAAATGACAGAAAACTGTCACTTCTTTCGCGGAACAAAGCAAGACTAGAAGCGAATTCGCATTAGTAATACTTGCATGGCAACAGTAGTGTTATTCAGTGTTATGCGCGCGATGAGTGGTTCGACTGATTGGTCATTCGATAGGGAATTTTCAAGCCTCATATCAATTGATTCTACAAGCGACCGTCTAAAATGATGAATTAACTTGTCCATCTATACGATCACATCACAATCCCATTCCGAATTCCATTCGTCTCGAAGAGGACTGAAAAGGAAACGAAACTGAAACGACATGACTGACATCGTTGGCCAGCGTAAAGTTAATCAGAGTTATCGCTTTAAATGGAACGATTATCAAAACCACCTGTCCGATGTCGTGCGACAGTTGTTGGAAGAGGACTGTATGGTAGACGTCACTCTGTCCGCAGCTGGTCAACGTATTCACGCGCATCGCATCGTATTATGCGCATGCAGCACTTTGTTTAAAGTAAACAAATTGGCTTTCGTAGTATATTAACAATAATTATTATCATCAATTATTATTAATAATAAAATAGTGTAATATAATAATAATAATTATTAATTATAATTATAATGATTATAATTAATTATGATTATAATTATCTTATGATAATGTTTGAACGTTTCATAGAAATACTTTATTTTTCTCAATAATTCATAAATACAATTAAGCGTTGTATTTAATAGCAGCAATAATAATTGCACAATTGTATAAAAATTATAAGTTTTCCTTAAAATTTCTTTTGTTGTCTATATATTATCTTTATATATCTCTATATATTGCTTATATAGTATATTATACAAAAATAAACAACATATTAACATAATAATATATATGATAATTATATTTATATTTTTATTTATTAATAAAATTTATACAGTAATTATTGTAATATCAATATTGCATAATTTGTAGGAAGTTCTTAGTCAAGTGACAGAAGATTATCCAACAATTATTCTGAGTGATATATCACCTCAGAATGTAAAATCAATTATTGAATTCATTTATCATGGCGAGGTTCGAATTCCTGTAGATAATATTAATAGTTTACTTGAGGCTGCACAGTCGCTAAAAATAAGTGGTCTTGTCGATGTTAGTATCAAATTATTATCTATATTGTTAAGTGTACCGTGCAAGCTATTTTGAATTTTATTTTGCTATAAGACTTATACATATTGTATTACCAAAAATGTATAATTGTTTCATAATATTTTCAACAGATAAATGGATTTGAAGAAAAAACTATTAAAAATATAAAAGATTCTACAGAAGAAACTGTGACAGAAATAGATAAAATTGAAGAAAATGGAGTTGGATCTTTAGAGAATGACTTGCATACACAAAGCATCATTGAAAATTGTATCTCAAATAAAAAGAAAAAACGTCGCCGCGAGACTACAAAGAGAGATTACAGCGATGACATGTTGACTTCTGCAATTAATGATTTAAAATTAGGACAGACTTTAATAGAAGCTGCTACCAAACACAATATACCACGCTCGACGCTATATATGAGGGCAAAAGCATTAGGCATACATTTAAATACTTCGAGAAATGGATATCCTGCAGAGTGTATGAGTGCAGCGATAACTGCTGTAATTGGTTAGTGTCTTTTCTATTTTAAATATATATTTTTGAATTTTAATATATTATACATATATTTATTTAATATATATATATATATATATATATATATATATATATATATATTATATTTGTGTATGTGTACATGTCATTAATTAATAATTATATAAATCACTAATATTTTTCTTATTATAGGTGGTTCAAGCTTACAACATGCATCAGAAATGTTCAGAATTCCTAAAACTGTGTTATGGAGACGCATACAAAAAGAGGGTTATCAGAACTTACGTTCTGAAGCCAAGAGATCATATGCTTTAGATACACGAGAGGCTGCTGTTAAAGCTTTGGAAAGAGGAGAGAATCTGACAAAAGTTGCATTAGAATTTAAAGTAAATTTTGTTTCAATTACTTTTTCTTTTCATTGTCTTATTAAATTTTTTATCTTTCATTTGTAATTAATTTCAATATCGCAGTCAATCAAATTTAATTTAACAGATACCAAAGACTACATTGTTTAGAGATAAAGCACGGCTAGTTGATCAAGGTAAATTGCCTTTGTCATTTTGGAAGAAACGCAAAACCGAAAATGAGGAATTGAAAAGATCGCGATTAGAAGAGGCTGTAGCTGCCTGCAAAGGTGGCAAAATGTCGCAAGCTGCAGCATCTATGACATATCATATTCCAAAAACTACGATATGGCGAAGGCTTCAACAAGAAGGCAAAAAAATGGGAAGACTCTCAAATATAAAAAAACGACAACATCTGGGTGGTATGCCGCAGCACGATACTGAAGTAAAAATACAGGAAGGCTCCAGCTTTAGTTATTGTGAGGTAATGTATCTATTGCAAATTCTGGAAGGTAAAATATTAAGCTGATATTTTTATTTAATGGAACTATTTAATGGAATACATAATATCGAACTAGGTTTCTTCGGAGATACCTATAACTTATATAGATGACAATAGTATACCTGAAGATTCTGTAATAATTTTAACAACAGAGGAAATGGAACAATTAAATTTCGAAGAAGGAAGACAAATCATTGTAAATACAGTATGTAAAATATTATTTACATTTGTGATAATTTACCAAATTAAAATAGTAAATTAATTCTCATCTTTATTGCTACAACTTATTTTTATTCTTTTCAGGAATCTGGACAGGAATACATTCCATGTACAATAAGTATTGAAGATAACTCAAACTATTCTGAAAGTGAAAGTTAATATTGAAAATACAGATACAAGTTAAAATTAATTAATATTAAATATGTACATGAAATATATATATATATATATATATATATATATATATATATATATATATATATATATATATATACTTTAAAAAATTTTATTATATTAATATTACACTTATATTTTATCACTAATGTATAAAGCTTTTTCTGTATAAAGATGAAAAATACAATAGATAACGCGGAGAAATTTAATTCGTTCCAACAAAAGAGATGAATTGTGCATTCGTGGAATGTTCCTTCTTATTCTCTTAAATTGTTATAGTTATTTATAACGTAATTAGACAAAATATATTTCTTAATTCATGCCAATATACATGTGTGTGTATGTATTTATATATTGGTCGACTTAGCCTAAGTCTAGTCTGCCTAAGTCTTTCTTAAGACTGAAACGTTTAAAATAATGTAAAAGATAAAATATTTTAGAAAAATATTTTCTTTTTTTATCCGCTTTTACCTAATTATATGTATTTTGCAACAAGTAATTTTAGTCTTAAATGTATATATATCCAAAATTAAATTTTTAAAATCGATTTATGTGAGAAATGAATAAAAAGAATTACTTTTTGTTTACGTTAATATTGTATAATTTTATATATTGCGCGTTTTTTTTAAATATTTTATCTTTTACATTATTTTAAACGTTACAGTCTTTTAGAAACACTTAGGCAAGTCGACCAATCACAATTGAGTATTCTCGAAAAGATAAATTAGATTAGGATTAAAGAGATAATACTTGAGTAAGATTTAAAAAGTTAAATAAAAGGGCCTAGCAAGGAGAAAAAATAATACATGTACATGTATACGTTTAAATTGTAAAAGAGACTATGAGCGAAAGAGACAACTCATCAGACGCATATTGCGCAAGTTAACATAAACGCATCCGATGCATCAGTGCGCGCGCGTGCGACGCGCATTGCTTTGCTTGTAGTCATCAGCAGCCATCAGATAATTGCGCGTATCATACAAACACGCGGGTGCAGCCACATTGTGCTGCGCCACGAAAGAGAGAGAGAAAGAGAAAAAATCTACAAAAAGCGCGTTCGTCAGAGAAGTCTTGTCTTGGCGAAATTGCGTGCAATTGCGACTCGAATAGCGACGTGTGATACGCAACAGTCGTGATTGTGACCTTTTGTCCCCGCATAACTTTAATAACGCTGAAACGAGGTGCCTCTGCTTTTCGCGAGCGATCGTGACCTTCCTAATCGAGAACGCCAAGCGGGAAGATTGCGTACATCTCGCGGGAGGACATGCCGGACAGCGGGGCTGTCTATCAACCGACAACCGTCGGCTACACGTACGACAGCGGTGGCGACGGCACCGGCGGCGGTGGTGGCGGTGGTCTGAGACACGGCTTCTGGCGCATCATGTCCAGGCACAAGCTCAGCTCTAGAAAGTGGCTCGAGTGGATGCTGTTGTCGGTCGCGCTGTGCTTCTTTGTCGCCGGCCTCACGACGATGCTCGTCAGCCTCGTCTCCACGGATGGTTCGTCGCAGACGAGTACCATACAGGAGGTAAAATCGCCATTCTCACTAGGGTGATTGTGCAAATATATTTTATTATTTCTGAATTTTATTGTAGATTTGTGCATTTGAAGTATAAATTAAATTCAATCGCAGGTAAAATCAGAAGGGCATACAACGATGGCTACAAATGTACAACAACAAATAGAGGATGCGGGAAAAGGTTCTGTAGCATTAGGCGCCGGAATGATGCTGGTCGGCGTATTACTTGGCTTAATTTGGGCATGGCTCACATTCTTTCGTCGTAGCAAATCGCCGAGAAACGGCATGACGGGCAGCAGTGGTCAGGTAAGCGGACACAGTTCAGCTGAATATATTTTGCGCTTATAATTTTATTTTACCAGAAGCCATCCGCTCTCTGGTACGTTTTGTACGTCTCGTTTCTTTATCTTATGTACGCGTTGCTATGAGGAAAGATGTTGGGCGGTTTGAATCCATCGACTGACTTGCTGGTGGGTTCCACTTCGCAGTACGGGCCAGTACTCACAGAGGTGCCGAGTCAGCTGAAGATGAAGCAAGCCAACTCGCACGACACACCAGTGCTGCCGCTTTCCGATCAAGAGGAGGAAACGCACACGCTAATGCAAGATTCGGCAAGTCCGCCGTCCGTTTCCGTTGGATCTAACACCATCGTTAATCAGATTCAAGGTTGAGTAAAAGCGATCCATTGTTTTTGCGCGAAAAAGCGCGATGTAACACTTGGTTTATCGCTTCGATTGTATAAATTTAACGCGTTTCCGAATGATTTTATTATAACTTAGCAATTTTTGCAAATCGTCTGGCTTTATTTAGGATTGGATGTCATCTTTCTGACTTCTTTAAATCGCAGCATACGATGCTGCTGACATCGATCTTGTGATTTAATAATTTTATGCCATTTGAAAGAAAATATTTCTTCCTTTTTTAATTTGCCCGAACTTCGTTTACATTTTGTAGCATAGTTATTATTATTATTTTCTTTTTAATAGACAAGCGTGCGATTTAAGAGATCTCATTTATAGTATATTTAGAATATTTGGTATTTTTAGTCCTCTCTTTGTTTTTGCCTACACACATTCCTCCACTCCGTCCACTATCATCATTAATATCTTAAGTGAGCATTGGATCCAGATAGAAAAAAATATGCAATACACAGATTCTATTGTGAACAGTTGCATTATGACTGTGTTTCGTGAGACTTCAAAAATAATTTTTATATCAAAAGCACATTGAATTTACTGTAAAATATATTTCTTTTTAATTTACATTTATATATTATTAACAAGTATATAGTTATTAACTTTACTTAAACATATATTGTGAGCAAATTTGCACTCGCCTGAGTAAAATTAAATTCTATCTTGCCTTGATTTGACGCGTTTGTAATATTGATACGCATAACATACATTTAAGTACTAAATGAATAACAGTAACAGCAATCATCATTGACAATATATACTGTAAATTAAACATCACACACATTGGTATATATATACATTAAGTCAATAATTGTTACTGTATTTAATACATACACAAAATGTTATGTATATATTAGTATAATGTGTAAAACATAAGATGAAATGGACTGCAATCTTAAAAGACGGTTGATAAAATATGCATGCCGTAATGCACAAGTTTTATATCTCATTTCGATTTATTTTGTGTTTATATTATACATAATTTTATATTGCACTTAATTTTATTACAAAATGATTTTGTATAATGGATATATTCGCTTTAATAGATTATCTATTGCGTTAACGGATTCTTTGTGATTTTATAAAATTAATTTAATTGATCTCGTATATACAAATAGAATGTAGGTTTTATCTCCAGGAATATAACATCATATAAAATTATTAGTTTTGAATATGAGAAATACGTGATATTGTATAAAGCACTAATGTAAAATTTTTATGCATTTATAGTTTTTATTAAAATGGTGTGTTCAGTTTTATAAGAGAGAAAGGATTTTTTGAAAGAATCGGAAAGGATGGCCTGTAAATTTGTCTGAATTCAATGCTGTTATAGATCAAGCACGTATATAACACCTTCATTTTTTTAACATTTGTATGAGATCCCTATTATATATGTGTTATTGAGCCGTATATATTAATTTATGTAAATGTCCTGATATATATATATACATATACATATATATATATATATATATATATATATAAAAGATAAATATACACATAAAAAAAATATAATTTATGATTTCCCTTTCATGCTTTTAAAAATGTTTATATGATAGACATATAAATGTTTTTCGAGTTTTCTTTACATTTCTCATAAGATATACAAAATATGTAAATAATTAAAAACTAAAATAATTTATTATTTTTTATTTAAGAAATTTATGATTCAAATAAAAAACACCACTTTTATGTTAATATATGTATCTAATCTTTTATAAAATAATTTTATTATGCTTTCTACATTAATTTTATCTTTGATTTGGATAAAGACCGTGGACAAGACTGGTACAGAAATATCAAGTTTTTTTTTCAGTAAGACAAAGGATTGAAATATAATAAAAATTACAACAGAAATATCTCAAAATACTATATCATATAATATCGTTCAATATATATAAATATCGTAGAAATTTGATAAAAACTGGGCCAATCAAGATAATGTTCGCGATCGAATAAGGTTAATGCGTTTGACATTTCTATCAGCTGTCACATTCAATATGGCCGTCTGCAAGACGCATTTTTCTGCCGAATTATTGGAGAAATGTCTACGTTAGAACGTAATGTGAAACCGGTGAACGTGATCAAAGGACTCTAAACTGTAAATCGCGAGAATATATTTTAGCCTCGAAATGGCCGGCAACAGTGAAGTGCTCGAGGGATTTATATGCCCCATGTGCATGACCGATTTCAAGGCACCCAATCATTTGACCAAACATTTCGAAGAAATCCACAATGACGATCCTGAAATTCTAAAATCGTTGAAAGGTACATAGCTTGTTTCTTATCTTATTATTTTATCGTAAAAGAAATTCACAGAATTTCAGAGTTGTACTACTAGTCACTAAGTCTATATAAAATATATACAAAATGAATATCACAGAGCTTGCATGTTGTAGATTTGTTTGGCAAAGCCAAGAAAAAGATTTTGAAACAGGATGATATACCAGAAACGTTTCAAAGCGCAATTCCACAGGACAAGAGAAGAAGTCCTGAAATAAACTGGGGACCACAAGAAATAGGTACAAATACATTCTATATATTATCTGCAAACTGTATGAACAAACAAAGCTATCTTTTAAATAAGAGTAATTTTTGTTTTTGAAGTAATGTTAATAAGTATTGGATACCATATGAATACTTTTAAAAAACTGTTTCAGGTGCAATTACAACTCATACAAAATATTTTAAGAACATAAGAAATACTCGATTAGAGAGATATGCTTATGAAACAAATAAACTTCTTATAAGGCTAGATAAATTATTAAATAATTTACCATCAGATCCTGTTGATAGAAAAGGTGAAAATGTATATAAAAAAACAGCTGTTTACTCACCAATATATCTATAATATCTTGTCTTATGATATGATGAAAATATAATATAAATAAAAATTTTATAACAGTTCATGAACGCACTATTGTGCCATGGATTGATGAGAAGGATGTGAAATTATGCCCTAATTGTGCTAAGAGTTTTCACTTGGCGAGGCGAAAACATCACTGCAGACTTTGTGGAGCAGTCATGTGCCATAATTGTACAGTATTTCTCTCCATAGCTGATGCACGTATGTAATATATATAACATTGATAATATAAATAATATAAATAAGTTTCTGAAATTAAAATTGATAAAAACAGTTCTTTTTTTATTTTTGTAGGAAAAATGACTAGTCCTGTGTCTGTACAAGACGATTCCGCTCTGTCCTCTACGTCGGAACGAGCATTTCCTGAAAGATTACGCTCACGCATTGGTCTCACAAAGTTGGCACGCTCACCTTCCAATGGTAGCTTGAACAGTATTTTATCATTAGTCAATGATTCAGCTAGCAGTGAACAGCACTTTAGAATTTGTATTCACTGTATAAATTTACTTGATGCAAGAGAAATGCAAAAAGCCAAGCAGTTTGACAAACCGATTGTCTGCGAGTTTTACGAGAAAATGCGAGGATACATGAGCGAGGCTTCGCAGCATTTAGCAATGTATAACAAAATGTGGGAATCATTACAGTATGTTAACTTTTATATCTCATGTTTAAGATAATATTGATTTATATTAAGTACACAAGATATTACAGAAAAAAATATGATACAAAAAATGATTACATAATACAAAAAAAAAATGATTTAATTAATATGCAAATTATAAATTATATAAAATTTGTATCGCACATATATATTTATATATACAGAACATCTTAATACAGTGCGTATATAAATATATAAATATGCATTGAAAACTATTTTAGAGAAGGAGAGACTACATACGATGTGGAGGACGCTCAATCATTGCGAGTCAAATTGGCTAAATTGGGAGAAAGTATAGATGCAACCAGTAAAAAGATTCTCATCCTCGGCATGAAGAAAAATACAGCAGATTCACAGGAAATACAGGGACAAGAATTGCGTCTATATCAGATGGTTAGAACATCGGCAATGATATTTTTAAAGGAAGAATTATTAACTCTGCAACCTTTGTGCTCAGCAGAAGAATATGCAATTTTACAAGAAGAACGCCAAAAAAGAATAGAAGCCCGAATAGCATACGAGCGGCAATTGGAAGAAGAACAACGAGAAAAATTGAAAGAACAGCGCAAGAGAGATACGCGGAATTTAGATAGTAGTCCTTCTGTAAAAACCAACCAGGTAATATATATTAACAAAACATGTAAGAGAATTAATAATAGGAGGAATTAAATTCCAAATCATGCTAAGTCAAAAAATCTAATATCTAATTGATTTATTATTTGATTTTTATATATTTTATACTTTTAGCTTTTTTATGTGTTCAACATAATATATATACTATAATCAACATTTTTCAAGATATGATATATATTTTTTAAATTATTGTTTCTTAAAAATAAAAAAAGAAAAGATTGAGTTGCATGGTTTGGAATTTTAATTGTCTGATTATTTGATGATATAATCAATTTAAAAATTTTATGCTGACATTCAACAAATTTTTTTAGGCACCAATGATTGTTACTCAATCTCAAGGTTGGGGCCCATCTAATGTTACATCCATCATATCTTCCTCTATGGATCCAATAATTGAACAAATGAGCAATCTTCGCGCGTACATCAAACAAGCCCGCGCTGATTGTAAATATGATGAGGTTGCGACACTAGAAAGCAATCTTCGAGAGCTTCAAAGTGCCTATTTTGCTATGAAACAGAGTAATAGCAGCGATGGATAGGTATACGAACAGCATACTGCTTACATTTAAGAACACAAAGTGTTGAACTCCTCTCTATAGTAAAAGTGTATTTCCTATTAATTTAATAAATCTCTCTTGTATCACATGTAAAATCTTTACATTCACTTTATGTAAAGTATGTAAGTTACAAATACACATGAATGCATAGATAATGAAACACTACATTGAGATAATCTAAAAGATTCAATGAATATATAAGAGCTACAAATTACTTTTTAATGTGTATTTTAGACATTTAAATTTTGATATCTATTTGTTACTTATTTTTTGCTCAGATTTGTTTGCAATTCAACTAAATTTATGATTAAAAGATCTTTCACATTTTCTTTGAAATTACAAAAATATCTTTGCTATAAAGTTGTCACAAATAAATTTTTGCATAGAATATTTATAAAAATGCAACAGAATTAATTCATTACATTTTTTATTGATACCAAAAATACAATTTATTTAAGTGGAATAAATCTTGAAGAATGTGTAGCACCGATACCGGGCCTACCATGTTTAACAGGTTTGTATGTAACAGAAAATTCTCCCAGATAATGACCAATCATTTCTGGTTTAATTTCAACTTGGTTGAAAGTTTTACCATTGTACACACCAACAATCGAGCCAACCATTTCTGGAACAATGATCATATTACGTAAATGAGTCTTGACAATTTCGGGCTTTTCATTAGGTGGTGTTTCTTTCTTCGCCTTGCGCAACTTTTTGACAAGTGCCATAGATTTCCTTTTCAAGCCATGAGAGAAGCGTCTTCGTGCTCTTGCATGCATCAAATCCATCAACTGCTCACTAAAAAACGATTATTAATTAATAAAAAATTTTTTTTTTTCCTTATGTTATCATTCTTTACACATTTTATTTTGAAAATATAAGTCACAGATAAAATAAATAAATATTATTTAACTTTAAATTTTATGGAAAAAAAACATGTATGTAAAATATGTAGATGTACATGTGTAAAATATGTAGATTATAATTCCTTGTAAAGTTAAATTAATTGAAAGTAAATTGATAGGTTATGTTAAAGAAACAATTCCCAGTGAATCTTACTTTGGCATGTCCAGCAATTGATCGAGGTCCACCCCTCGGAAGGTGAACTTCCTGAAGGTCCTCTTCTTCTTCTGAGTTTCATCTGCCTATGAAAGATAAACAAAAAGGAAAAAATAAATATTCGGCTACTACAGACGAGGCACCTATCATATATATCATATCGCACATTAATATTGTTTTACTAATATAAACGTAAAACTAAAGAAAATGTAGAATTAATAAAATTTAATTTAACGTAATAGATGTACGAGATTTTCTCAGATTTTATATTAAAATTTCGGAAACTTACTTCGGCCATGTTTTCACGTTCCGAACGTTCTATAGAAAGAAGAAAGCGAAAGATGGAAGCAATGTGGTTAGGTTAGGCACAATTGACGATCCGCGCATATGCATCAAATGCGGCGAAACTGATATGCGCATGAGCGAAAAATTGATCAAACAACACTGGATGGGAACCAATAAAATTAAAGTAGCTTGAGTTATAGATAATTAGCCGGTAAAAAATGAGACATCCATTTGTCCCTATCTTGATTGGACATAGAACTCCTCGATTGATCAATAGCGCATGATCTAGTGAAAAACCCTAAGCATTAGCTAAAATGAGATTTTTAAAAATATCAAAAATATAATATGCTATAATTATAATAGAATCACATAATGGTACTTCTCGAATAGATGAAAATTTATAAAAAAAAAAAATAAAAAGGAAAACTATTTTGCAACTTTCTATTTTGTGAAATAAAATATATAAATTCACATTGACAATGTTCCTTGATACAGCTTGTATTCTATATAAATCATAGTGTCATATAAAAAGAGAATACAATATAATTTCATTAAATTACATTTCACATACACAAATGTGCGTGCGAGATTTAAGTTACATACATAAACATTTTTAAAATGTATACAATTTATATCGGCGACAATTACATTTATTTATTAACCGAATAGATTGAAATCAAGAAATAAAAATAAAAAATTAAAAATTCAAAGTTACAATCACCTTATTTAGAATTTATCATGATTTAGAATATATGTAATATTCATTAAAATATACAATAAAATATATAAATAATGAAATATAGGACTAATAAAATGTTTATGAATATAATAAACTATTTCTATGGATCCTCTCTCCAACACCAAGTTTCTAATACATACATACATGTTACTAAAGTAAAACTTCTCCAACAAATTGGATTTATTTGTCTATATCAAGCCGTTTCACCACCACTCTAGCACCTTCTGTAATGTCTTGAATAAATTTTAACATTTCTATGCGTACTTTGGCGTTTTTAATATTATCAGAATTATTCAAAGATCTTTGTCTTTGCCTAAGACATCTTTGCCGAATGGCATTGTCTTTGTTGCGTGCATGCAACAAGTCATAGTAAAAGTCTTCTGTAATGTCTTGTAATTTTCTTGGCAAACTGTTCTTTGACGACAAATTTTTTTGTGAAGTGTAATCACTTTCGTTATTTTTTTCTTTTGTATTTTTCATACATATATCTTCATTGATCTCTAGAGTATCCTTATTGACTGTTACGCAAGATTCATTCTTGTAGCTTTCTTCAGGATCAACTTTAAATTCAACAGATGAGTTATTTTTTATATTGGAATTTATATTGTTATCTATGAATGAAATAGCTGTCTCGGAAGTTGCATTCTCTATCAATTTCGTATCCTGTGTTTTTTGTTCATGTTGTAGCATTTCGTTATTGGATGTCGAAGAAAGTTTGCGAGTTTTACATGTATGTTGTATAACCTTTTGCAGAGCTAATGGCATTTGTTCGATGGTAATAGCCTTGTCTGAAACTATTCTTGGACCATTTGCCTCTTGTCGAGGCAATTTAGTCAAATCAGACTCCTTAGAAATTATAGAATTTTCCTTTTTTGTAAAATTTTCCTTCCTTGGATTTAATAAAGAACATGATGATGGAGAATTATAGAATTTCTTCGTGGACATTTCATGCTTGCTCGTTTCTTCAATATCTGTGTTATCTGTCAGTAAATCTTCATTTTGAAGTTCTGCGTTCTTTTTCTCAGAAGAAAATAATATAGATTGAAAAACTTGAGGAATAAGATCTTTTTTTTGCTCTTTTTCCGTTTTGATGTTGTTTCTATCCTCTCTGTTATTTTCATTATCATCTTGGTGTTCCATTAGCTGCTCGCTTCTTTCTGTTATCATTCCTCTTCCTGAATAACCATTACTATTCTTAATACTAGAGAACATACATTTGCGCTGCCATTGAGATTCGCATGGATTTAAATAATCTATAACATTGTGTTTGTCATAACTTGCAGGAATATTCAATTTACCCATTTTGTCGTCTATACTATTAACATCTAAATTATATACAGGACTGCTAGAAGAAATATTAAACGGCGATAAGCATGTGTTATTAGAAATCGTATGGCAAATAGTTTTATGTTGCTGATCTTTATGCTCGCGCGGTGAATCAATCATTGTTACCAAATTTTCAAGTCTCAGTAGACTCGAATTTAACAAACACTTCTCTCCAGCTTTTGTCTCGACTTTCTCAGAATTCTCTAATACTTCATCCATTTCTAGTTTGGTTCTTTGTTCAATGACAGCTACACTGTCTTGATCTTGTCGTATAGTGAACATTAAGCCTTCCATTACTAAATCGGTAATATTAGACGAACGCAAAACTTTATCGTCGGGTATGGTTTTCTTCTCGGATTCCCTGTTTTTTTGTTTACGTATTTTATAAGATTTATTATATGTATTGTGTATGGATAAGTTATCGTTAGTATTAATCGAGATTGCAGTATGTTGCCTGTAATCTTTTTGAGAATTTAAATCTGTTATCTCATTACAATGTTTTGTGTGTATAGACTCATTGTTATTTTTTTTAGTCACTTCTAAAATAGAGTGTTCATTTATATTGTTTATGGTTTGAAAATCTCTTTGCATTGGCTGATTAATAGCTGAGAATGAACTATTTAATCTCTTTTTATATTGTAGTTCTTTCTCAATAAAATATTGATCTGGTACATTATCAGGGTTTGCAATAGTTTCACTGATCATTTTCCCATCATCATCTAAAATATTTTTATTATTTAAGGAGCAAGTATTTTTTTCCATTGAATTTTCATAAAAACCGAATCCATTTGATAATGTCCATTTATCAACATCATCTTTTATCATTTCTGATTTAAGTGAAGAAAATATTTTGTATTTCCGAATATTTTGTATTTCCTGATTTGGTTCTTGTAATACTATTGATTTCGTTTCTTCATTTTTACCATCTATCTTTTCAATAGGAATTTTATCCATCTTCTTTGTTGTTCTTGAGGATTGTTTTCTTATATCAATAAGATGTTGATCAATCTTTCTTTCACATTTTTGAATATTACAGTTAGTAGATTTATTTTCGTTTATGTTACCTTGAAATTCTGTATTAATAAAATGCATTTCAGCTGTAGTTGTTGCACTTTTAATTGTAGCGTTTAAACTGTCATCAAAATTTTCAGAATTTTTCAAAATATTATCTTGAAAATTAGAAACATTCGTTTCTAATGTTTTGTTAAATGTGTCCTCAATTGCACTATATTTTGAAATTTGATCTTCCTTGTTTTGATATATTGTAGTCTTTTTTGGAGACTCTTTGTCTGTATATATCATAGTTTCAGTAACTTTCTCTTTGGTATCCAATGAAACATTTAAATCTTTAAATGTAGTACCTGCATCAGCTTCTTTAACAATAGGATATTTTAAGTTGAACAATGAGTGTTCCGAGGAAGGATAAATCCTTATAGTTAATACAAATGCGTGTGAAAATGTTGCAGCATTGGTTCGTTGCTGAAATTTCAGTATTGCAAACATTTTATCTTGACGAGTCCAGGATGTACAATCTGTATTTTAGTGTATCAGAATGAAGGAAAATACACTTTATAATTGTAGCCTTGTTTATTGAAAAAAAGGACTAGTAATAAATAAAAAGGATACTGTAAGTGACAAGAAGATGTGGTGTGCCAAACTGTTGACCTTGACTTGGATGACATTTTATAATTCTTCTAACAATTTTTAATAATTCTCGGCCATACGAAAATTGCATAGTATTCCTGAAAATATATGTAAAAATGAAATATCCAAAAAGAAGTGATATCATAATGATATCATTATCTTACTTTACTGAACGATGATATTTAAAGATAAACTTGTATATGTTCTTCTTATGACATAGCCAGTAAGAACCAGGAATGGTTAAGAGACTCTCTTTCTCTTGGTTGAGCCAATCAAATTGGTTAAGCGTCCGTACATATATTCCAGGCATTTTCTTTCAGGTAGTAGATCTTGAAATAATGGAACTAATCTTCTTGAATTCTGTCTGTCAGCTGATTCTTTTACAATAAATGTAAGATAATAAAGCACTCTTTGCTGAAATAATTTACATATAAGTCTAAATTGTTTTTTGATTTTGTAGACAAATAAAAATAAACATAAACTTACTCCTTTTATAACTTCATTAATAAATATATCTTCTACTGTATCCCATGGCAAAAATTCTATAGATGTAAAAATGCCAAACTCTCTTTTACTTTCAATATGTATACCTACTGATTTCACAACCAACAATGTATCTGTAAAATAATATACATATGAACAATTCTATTTTTTATAAAGTAAATTTGTTGAAAATGTCATTTTATAAAAAATATTACCCTGTTTTGCAGAAGAGATAAATAAATTATATCGTGCAAAAATACACCCTAATATAATGAAAGAAATTAAAATTTCAGATATGATCAATACATAGAAAATTGCACAAATAAATAAAACTAAAGACAAATTAAAATTAAAATGTTTGTCGCTTCGCAATGAAAAATGTATAATATTGTCAGTATTCAATAGATTTGAGCTTTCTTTCTCTTCCAGTGCTAGCCATTCCCCATTCGTATTTCTGAAGAATACTTCATTAGGAAGTGCTCGAGTTAAAGAATTCGACGACATCAATGATGATTCTGTGTACAAATGCTTGTGTAAATTTAAAGTAATAAAATAACAGGGAGATTTAATTGTATTCAAAAATAAATTTTGTTTATTTAATGTTTTGCGTCATTTTTTTAGATATTTTTAAGTAATTCAATCTACTCACCGCTTATTTTCTTCAGTATTTATACATTAAATTATTAAAATGTAAGTATTCACACAACCCCCCATTCTGTGTAAAATATATAAAACGCGATTATGTATAGGAGAGTTAAACGAACACATATATATATATATATAGACTTTTAATTGTGAGCTCTATGTAATTAAACACATATAAAGATAGGTAATGCAATATGAGATTAAACAAAATCACAATTTCTGATGCAGAAAATGAGCGTATTTGTCCAATCCAATCTGTTTTATCTTATTTAAATTCGCAGTACATTTATTTATATATGCATGCGTTTATATATAATATAAATATGTTGATATGTATTCAAGAGACTACGAGATATCTTCTTCTTTTTTTCTCTATGGATTTCCGTCCTCTTCTGAAATGAAGCACCACGGTGTAACTGTTTATGTAAAATGTAGGGTGTGTTCCGATATGTATTGCCAGTGCATATTGACAGATTGACAGTTGGCATATCGGAAATATGCAAGATATAAATATAAAAATCTATTTATCTATTTATTACTCGTTATAGTCATAAAGGTTATAAAGTAATCAGTATATTCGATAGCACAATTATCTTGAATTTGTGTGAAAGAGATTTTTTTGGACAAAGTGCGATTGGATACAACCATTCACATCGATCGGTGCCTAAAATGACCAGCACGATTAACCAATGAAAGGGTCTCTCTTTCAACTGGCCAATAATCATTGTGTCGAATTGATATACACCCATATATATGTACATACCTGAGGTCGCTGCAAGCGCCACGCACAGACCAATCACAAGCTTCGCGAGATATGACGTAGCGACGCCATGTTAGAGAATAATCGAGAAGACGACGAGAGCGGAGAGCGGCCATTTGGCACTCTCTCTTGAACAAGCATCGCGATAAGTCGCGTAAATCATACATATATCAGTGACACGCAATTTGGATCTTTGATTGTGAACAAGTCTCAGTGAGAGGCGTGAAAGACGACGTGTGCATCCTGAAGACAAGTCTCCTGACAATTATTTAATCCTGGGATATCAACAAACGTCCTAGATCTTTCAGTAGCATGTCCACGATGAATCCCGAATAGTAAGTAAACTTCCTTTTACGCAGAGGCGTTAAGTGCATCGTATCTATCGCTACGCGTCATCGTTCCATCGAGCGATGATAAGAATTTGACGTGAAACGCGTGTTTCTTCTCATATCATACGTCAATGTTCATTTTTTCAAATGGGGAGTGAAAGACGAAGAAAAATAAAGAAAAATTCGGAACGAAAAATATCCTTTAATTTTCGTCATCTTCTGACAGATTCACCCATCCCTTCCGTCATTTTCCCCTACTACCTGAAACATGGCACTCTTGTATCCATAGTCCATATTTCATTATTTTTTACTGTTACACTTTCATTATGTACGCGTTTCGTGATATTGACTTTGATCCTTCTTTGTAACAGTCGTCGATAGATAGGCGTGAACGATTAATATGTCTATGGAATGTCTATTTGAAACTTTAAAAGGACTTTAATTTGTGGAATGTTTCTTTTTTCAACTGTTCACTACTTTCCTGCATTTTGATTTAACAGTTTATATTTTGCTTATAAAGTGATAATATTAAATTGTTTTTTGTCTTTTTATTTATAAAACAAATATCAAAATATATAATTAATAACAAATTTGAGATATACATAAAAAAGATTGAAATATTTTGTTTCAGCGATTACTTATTTAAACTGCTTTTAATCGGAGATTCTGGTGTTGGAAAGTCGTGTCTCTTGCTGCGTTTTGCCGATGACACATACACAGAAAGTTATATCAGCACCATTGGTGTAGATTTTAAGATTCGAACTATCGATTTAGATGGAAAAACGATAAAACTGCAAATTTGGGATACAGCAGGTCAAGAACGATTCAGGACAATTACAAGTTCGTATTATCGAGGTGCACATGGTATTATTGTTGTTTACGATTGCACAGACCAGGAGACTTTTAATAATGTAAAACAATGGTTGGAAGAAATTGATCGTTATGCTTGTGATAACGTCAACAAGTTACTAGTCGGCAATAAATGTGATCTACATACTAAAAAAGTAGTCGACTATACAACAGCCAAGGTAAACCATGATTCAAAATTCTTCCAATATTATGCAATTTCTTTACATTGATTATATTTCTCATTACATTTCTATGTTTTATTTTAAACAGGAATATGCGGATCAACTTGGCATACCATTTTTGGAAACATCGGCCAAGAATGCGATGAATGTTGAACAAGCTTTTATGACAATGGCTGCTGAAATCAAACTCAGAGTGGGTCCACCCTCGAGCGGAGCAAGCGATCCAGCGAATAAAGTGAAAATAGAGCATGGACGACCAATCGAATCATCTAAATCTGGCTGCTGCTGAGAACTGTAATTTTATGTCCCGTTTAACCAAAGTGAGTGAAACAAAAAGGGGGGAGATCTAATCAATTCAAATTTGAGTGATTATCAAACAAAAAAGAAAAAAAAATTTTTTTCGCAGAACATCTAACGGTTGCGGTTCGGATGCAAAATTAAACTTATTACTGGAAGCATAAGAATGTGGAGAAGTTTCAGTTTATGCCAACAAAAAAAAATAAGGAAGAAATCTAACATATTCATGGACCACCAACTCTTCCTCAGAGTTGTACAAAACTCTTGTCCGTCTGCCCTGATTGAATTTCGTTTTTGTAGTAACATATCTTTCTTTCCGAAGAAGAAAGGACGTGGTCACTCGACGCCATTTTTTTCTAGCGTCAGGTTCGACTTGAGATAAATATGTCGAATTAGCATTAATAATGTCATGCGAGTGCAAGCGTGCGTGTAGTAAGGAGCAACTCGAAACTTTTGAAAAGTAAATTGAATATTATCGTGTACGGTGATTATAAAGATAAGTACATTTATTTTATTTTATTTTTTTTTTTTTTTTTAGCCTAATTGTAATATGTACAATGGAGTATCTGTTTGGCCCTGTGTATAGCCCGCACGGAGTCACTTCTATTCCTCTATACTATAATCCAAAATGTTTTCCCATTTTTCGTTTTGTTTTCTCTGTTTACTCTGTTTACTTCCACAGAGATGCGCGCAGATGTTTAGATCATTTTTTCCTCTAGTGAGATTCCCGCGAATGATATGGGCCGCCCTTCCTTTTCTTCTCACACAGCTCATTAGTGTAATTTATAATAACATATTAATAAATATTTCAACACTAAAATTCTCGGAATGCATACGCATAAACATATATATATATATATATATATATATATATATATATATATATATATATATGTGTGTGTGTGTGTGTGCGCATATATATACAATGTGTATGTATTCGAGAGAAATATCCCCCGCGTTTAAAGCGCAACAGGCCAAACGATAGAACGCGAAATTCTCGTTTGCGTCTTGAACTCTTTCGATTGCCTGCGTTATTTTTTTTTTTTTTACAATTCAAGATGCGATCCGAGAATCGATTAAAAAAGGTCTATTACACAGTTTCAGACTTACGATCGCGTAGAAAACGGATGTTTTATACGAGATAAGATATTACACAGTTACATATTTAATCCAAATCGTATCTTTGTATTGTGAGAAAGGCTATTGTGACGGGTACACGATAAATAACGGCACTCGAAATTGCAAATATAGTAACTGTAATTATTATATATATAAAGTGCGGAAAGGAGAATAAAACACACGACTGTCTAAATAAAAAAGTCATGTTTCTTTCCAATAAAATTCTTTTGTTAAACGTAGCTATTACACTCATTGTGTATACATATATATACATACATTATATGTATATATAAATAATGTATGAATACGAACTTAGTGATGTGTAAATTGCCACGTGTTTCGTAATCCCAGACACACCTGGAAAATCGATTGCGAAATGTCACGTTGACAGTATGACAGCTGATTCGCGTCCATCTGGCGGTCGAACTTATTACTAAGAATGACGTTTGTGCATATGTCGTCGAACACGGTGATGTTGGGTGATATCGCGTATAAATTAAAACTGTCAAGATCTACGAGTCGCGAGATGGAATCGACAAATCGCACGCACGTGTATGAATTTACGATGGATTAAACAACAGTAACCATCCGGTTTTTATAAATCCTGCGTGCTCTTAAGAATTGATTGTGACAACCTTTTATCTTACTCGGCGAGCATAAATCGCTTCAAAATGATGCAACAATATATGAAGGAATTGGAGCAGGTATATTAATAATTTTTTTTTTTCCTATTAATCATTTATATTCAGACATTTTATGTATAAATTAATAATACGATAATTTATATATAACAATAATTGCCTGGTTTGTAAAAACTAATCATTTTTCAAAAATAGGATTTTATTTTATGTTGCAAAGTTTAAAAACTTTTGTGCAATTATACTATTGATATATAATTGCGTTAATTATGAAACTAATATATATGAAATGTGAACTAGTTACAATTTGATATTTCACAGGATCCATTTGATCCTGAAGAATTTGTCGAACGATTGGCTTGGAGGACTGTCAATGATAATACAAAAGATGGGGGAAAGACATTCTTCGATCCGGTTATCGTTCATGAGACCTTTTTGCAGGCAATCAAAGATTTGCAAGTATTACAGGAACGTCAGCAAAAGAAATGCGATAAACTGGAGGTTGCATTGAAAGAAGAGGAAGCGCGGCATGCGCTTGAAATACTAGGATTGCAGGAGAGAAATAGACATTCTATTGAGTTGTTTCATCAGTTAGATGAGAGAATAAATCTCGTGGCTACTAAAGTCCTACACTTGGGAGATCAGTTGGAAAGTGTCAATACACCAAGGGCGAGAGCAGTGGAGGCTCAAAAATTAATGAGACATTTTTCGGAATTTTTAAGCCCAGGTCCATTGACGGATCCAATTTTCACTGATAAATCTTTGGTAGAAATGATGAATCAATTGTTCAACAATATGTAATAACAAAATGACCAAACTTTAATCAGTATTGTTTATTGCAGTTGAACGATGCCGCTGATGTGATACAGAAACTTTATCTCATAGCTCAGGAACTTCCCTCTGAAAAATTTGAACACGCTAAAAAGAAGATTAGCATTAAATATGATGAGATAGAACGAAATCTAATTGAGGAGTTTGTAAGAGCACACAATAGGGAAGATGCGCCACGTATGAAGGAACTGGCGAGTACTCTAGCTCACTTCAAAGGTTATTCTCAATGCATTGATGCATTCATAGAACAAAGTCAGATGGGTTCTTTCGGTGGGAAGGATGTTTTTCAAGATGTCATACCTATGTGTACAAAGTACCAAAAACTTATGCAACAGGTATTTTCCAATCCTGAACAAGTGATGGCTAAATTCGTCTTGAACATTTATCATCTGCGTCTTCAAAAATACGTGGTGGCTAAATTAGCAGACAAAACTGACTCTGATAAATATCTCAGGAACTTGTACGATCTATATACAAGAACAATCAAATTGTCCAATGATCTGAAAATCTTCAATATGGGCGCCGATGATACTTACCTTGCTAAACTCACTAGAAACATCTTTCAAAAATATTTGGATACTTATATTACGTAAGTTTATATACGTAAGTTTGCGATTTTAAAGAAAATGTTTCAAAGACAATTGACTTTATAATAATTATTCATTATTGATCATTTTAGTATCGAAACAAAAGCGTTTCGCGAAAAGTCAGCGGCACTGCTTATCGAATATTACGAATCTAAGAATCATCAAAAAAAACAATTGCAGACGGGTGGATTTCAAGAATTGCGTCGAGACTTACAGGCTGTATTAGGTGCAAGAACGAATATAAATATTGCTCAAATAGAAGACTATGGAGGTGAAACGTTTCTATCAGAAGAGCTGGCAATTGCGATATTACAGAGAAGTAAACTCGCATTTCAAAGATGCCAATTACTTTCGCAGCCTATCGACATTCCTGGAAATGCACTTCAGATCTTTGAGATATTACTACAATATTTAATAAGCGAACACGTAGACTATGCACTGGAATTAGGTTTACAAAGCGTTCCCATACCAGAGAGCAGAACTCAACCAGAGATTTATTTCTTTAATGTTGTGCATCAGTGCAATGCGATTGTTCGGCTCTTGGAAGAACAGTTCAACGATAGTATATTGCCTCTTGTTTTGTATGCAATTTTCTTTATTCATTTAATGCATCTTTATTGTGAATTGATAATATAGAGTTGATAATATATGTATGATTTTTCTCTAGATCAACGCCCAAACACGCTGAATGTTTGTTGAAGAAAAAAGCGATATTAGAACAGATCGATGTCAAGTTGGACACTGGCTTGGACAGAAGCATAAACGCTATTGTAGGTTGGGTGAAGGTATATCTACAAAGTGAACAGAAAAAAACTGATTTCAAACCGGAAACTGATGTGGATACCGTGAATACGCCCGCTTGTTTAGTAGTGGTTCAGTACGTGAGTGGAATGATCCGACTGATACGAAACACTTTGGATGGCAGGCATTTGGACACCGCTCTCAAGGAACTAGGGATCAGATTCCATAAAGTCATTTATGATCATTTACAACAATTTCAATTTAATTCTGCTGGTGCTATGTGCGCGATATGTGACATGAACGAGTATCGCAAGTGCATTAAGGAACTTGAAGTTGAATTTGTTACAAATCTTTTTGATACTCTACATGCCTTGTGCAATTTGCTATTGGTCAAGCCAGAAAATTTGAAACAGGTCTGCACGGGAGAGCAATTGGTACGTTATACGAATTATTATTTTCAAGGGATATCTTTACAAATGCATATGAGTTATTCCTTATGATTGCAGATGACACTTGATCGCACCGTTCTACTTAACTTTATTCAATTAAGAACTGATTACAAAACACAGAAGTTAGCCAATTGTTTAAAAGGCCTGGCAACGTGATGATATATTCTACTTATATAATAAAAAATATTTTGTTCTCAGCCTAATCCTTCGTATAATGATGACGTGTGTATATATATAGTTGCTACCAAATACATGAAAGCAATCACTGAAGTAAGATTGTATAATTATATTTATATCATTATTCAAATATTTTTCGAGGATTTTCGCCATTAGGTTTGCTCACATTGTCATGTATACATAAGAACATTTGCAGAAAAATAGCACTCTTCAAACACATCCATTCTATTTATTTTTTAATAAATCATAAATAAGTAAATGTCGATTTAAAATAAGCAATAAAAATTTGCATGAAAATCAAATTAAAATTTCTGCAAAAGATACTTTTGTCAAGTATTTTGCAATTTTTGATAGCATTATCACGTATATTTAAGCACAAAGAATCCTATAATATAAAAATAAATAATTTTGAGGGCAAAGAATTTTGGCGCACAATTATATTTTATTATATGTCAGACTTATTAATTATACATACACAAGTAGTTTGTCTTAACATCACGATAAGATATCATAAAGACACATTCATGCTTAAGGTTTCAAAAAGTTTTTCTTTTCCTTTTTTTTTTCTTTTTCTTTTTACAATCAAACTGATGGTTTTCAGTTGTGCGCAAAAATTCGTTTATTTTCTTACTACAATATCTCGTCGTTTGTCCGAATTTAGTGTTATAAATATGATAGATTCACCAGATTTGCACGTTTATCAGAGAATGTCTATAAAAGTCATTACATTAAACGCTTAATCAGGAAGCATCATTTTTAAAGAAATTAAAGATTCGCAAAACTGACAGCTCATGTATCATCATCGATACGTGTATCGATCATGTTATTTGAAATTGTGATCGTTTATAATTAGTAGCGAATCGATTCCAGGTTTGATTAAATGATTTTTCATGAGCTATAAAAAAAAAGGGGAAGAAGACGCACAATCCACTGAATATCAGCGCATACGATAGTTATTAGTTTCGTGTACTTGACACAATTCTCCTTTAAAGTCCAACTCGATGCTGAAATCCAGATCTCTATAATTCCTGGCATTGGGCCTCATCGAAAATACGCCGTAAATTTCCTCTCCTTTCTTCACTGTCATGTATTCATCGAAGTAAAAGACAGTTTGCTTCCAATGTGTATATGGCACTTCCGGTGCAGTACTGAAGCCAATACGTTTGTGGCACTTAGTGAATTCGATGTTGAAGAATGTAACTAGGGCTTGAACATAATCGTTTCTACGAACTTGCAGAGTAAATGGCGATGAAAATTCAAGATCCGCTTTTGTCACAGTGTAAAGATCAACTTCTTTGATTAGGCATGCATTTGTAACGACTTGTTTAGGATCAACAACATCCACTAGTGGCTCGCTAATTGCCACCTTCCTTATGCTACTCATGTCAAATCCGTATACATCATCCCACCAATTAATCTTCTCATCTTTATATTGTCTGTCTTCAATCCCACAAATGAACAAAGTCGCCTTGTCAGGAAAAAGCATACCATCTTCACGAAGCCACTTATCTCTGGCAAAGAGAACTGTGTCTAACATGGATTCATAAAACAAACAATATCCCATCCATTCGGATATTATTATATCGACCTTCTCTATTCCATCGGGCAATGAAACTTCTTCGACTTTTCCTTTAAGTATTGTTATAATATTGGAAAGATTGTTCGCTTCTACTATTTTCTCTGCATATTCGACGATATTCGAGCATTCGATACCGATGACTTTAGCTGCACCAGCTTTAGCTGCAAACATGGAGAGAATACCGGTGCCGCAGCCAATATCAAGAACCGTTTTCCCTTTGAAGAGATGTTTGTTGTGATACATTGAATTACGATAAGTCACAGTGCGTACTTCATCCTTTAGCATTTCTTCGTGTATTCCATAGTGAGCATAGGAATCAAAATAATAGTCTCTCGAAGTCATATCATCGACGGATACAGATTCCTTACAAGATGATGCGCCAACATCTTTCTCCAGAATAGTGGGTTCTGCTGCTATATCCATAGACTCCATTTTTGATGTCTGTAACATTTATATTATGCTAGAGATTGATTAATAAATCAAAGAGACTATTTAATATATATCTCTTTGACTTTTCAACAAGTTTTAACTGTGAAAATGATGAAGACAAAAAAATTGAAGATATTCATAACCTAATTATGATTCGAGAAAGTTTTATCTCATAAAATTACACATACACGCATAAATATATCTGCTCAATAATTTATCGGTGTAATATTAAAAACTACAAACGTTTATATTGGTCTATTATTAAAAAGAAAAAAAAAATGTCGCGAAAGGATAAAATTTCTAATTCATAAACCTGTGACATGCATGCAAAAAAAAATATAAAAGGTGAAGTGCAATTTTTATAGAAATTAATACGATCGAAGTGTGATTTACAATACTGTTCATGAGTGCGAACGGCAATTCGATTCGGTCCAAAGAAATCGCATACGCGCAAGCCGGCAACGAGAAGCCACGTGCCCGCCAAAACGAATGGCGTCCTTTAAGAGATCGAAAAACCGGTCGATATATCTTATCACGCTATATTCTCCGTATTCTTTTATTATACCGCTTCCATTCGTCTATATAGAACGTCGGCTGCTAACTGTGCGAATTTTTTCACGCCTCGATAATCGACGAGCACCATTATTACCATTCGAATAGAGGCGTAAAAGTTGGCGGAATCTAAGGTGGATCGCGAAAGCGCGATATCGCATCCGCCACGATCGCGAGTATCCGCTACACGCGAGACGATTATGCAAAGCTAGAACCGCGACAAAGACGACGTTCCTAACAGGCGTTCTCTATCTCGACGCGCGTCTGCTATCCACGAGACGTGTCGGCGCGTCGACGATACAATTTAGGGTTTCGGATCCTCTATCACTTTGCCGATAATCCGTATATCAAAAACTCACCGAATTCTCCGTGTTACACACGCGACTCTGGTTGATTTCTACCGGCACTTCATTACTCGTCGCCATTTTGCTCTGCGTCACAGCAGACGACTGGACCGTCTTTCAGGCCCGTCACTATCGTCGGTCGTCGAGTGAATTTTGTTGCCCGAGATATTCGGGTTATCGCCAACCCTACATTAGCGAAGCTTGTTTCTTTTCGCAAGAGAATATTTCGCACCAATAATTCTGTTTCTTTCTTACTAATAAGGTACAAAGTGAATTTAATGTAAATAAAAAGATATACGTCTTACATCTAAATATTATGTACATTTGACAGTTGATTGTAAGCGTTTTTGTAATTGCTAAAATTTATTGGTGATATTTAGTGCAAGTCACTTTTTTTTTTTAAGAAAAAATTGTATTTTATTGTAAACAAATAATAAATTTCTAATGGAAAATTCAAGCTTTCAATCATATAATTTCTTCCCTAGGGCGAAACGTGACTTTTCATGTTCTGTTCTAGGGAAAAAATTGATTGAAAGCCTGATTCCATCCGACATCCAATGAAAAAGTTGAATTTGTAAAAGATGACTATTGTGTGTGTGTGAGAGATCTTGTGCAGTGTGCTGAACGTTTCTTTTTTCGCGCATGCGCGATATAGCAGTAACAAAGCGTTCCAATATTCACCGCCAGGACTGAAAATATATAGTGTACGTGACATAAACTATACTTTCAGTATTGGCAATGAATATCGAAATTTGAAACGTAGCCAAATACAGCAATGTACATTTAATGAAAGTGTCAGAATTTTTAATTGTTTTAAATCATCTCACAAATTACATATTATAATTTGTATTAAATTACTCGATTTATCTTATACAATTGATTACATAATTCATTTTTCAAAAATTATTATACATCCTTTAGAAACGATCAAGTAGGAGCCGGATTACGGGATTTTGTAACCAATTTAACTACTTCCGTGATACCACATTTGACGCGCATGCGCGAAAAAAGAAGCTCGTCTGACACTGTAGAATCTTGTGCGCATCCGCGCCTGCGATTCGTGTTGCTGAGAGCTTTGGCGGTGAGGTCGGTGAGGAGTGTCGAGTGTCTGCTTTCTCGAAGCGGGTCGGTCAGTCGGTCTTCGTTCACTGTTGCTCCGTCTGTGAATCGTTTCGCTCGTTATAATAGTGAGGACGATGTGAGGACGGGCGCACCGGTTGTTTTGATGTTAGTGCGTTTGATCCATACTGGTAACATTCGCGTCGTCGAACTCTAGAAGATGCTGGTGAGTAAACAGGCGGGAGAAAATGTAGTACGACGTAGACGTAGAGCAACAATAGTAATCGCGACGGCTGACGCTTTCTTTCGCTTGATGGCGCGCGTTATATATATATATATATATATGTATGTATATATACATACATATAATATATATATATATATATATGTGTGTGTGTGTGTGTGGTATGTATGTATGTATGTGTATGTGTGCCTGTACATGCGTGGTTTTGTTCTTCGTGTTCTGTATTTTCATATAGAATCCGTTATGACATACGTTGTGCGTCGCGCGCTACGTATCCGCGCTTTTTCTGTCTCTCCCTCCCACTCTGTCTTTCTTTCTCTCTCTCGCTTCGTTCGCCGCTCTATCCTTCCCTCTCTCTCTCTCTCTCTCTCTCTCTCTCTCTCTCTCTCTCTCTCTCTCTCTCTCTCTCTCTCTCTCTCTGCTAGTCGGAGATAAGTCCGAGTACGAATATGCGGATCTCTTGCCGCGTAGAACGTTTGGCCAGTTACACAGGCAGGGGACGCACACCATAAAAATCTGAATTTTTTTTTTTCTTGTTTTTATGTTTTTTCTTGTTGCGGCAATTCTGCGACAGACACTTTCTAAGGCGTGAAAGGCACTACAAGATGCCTGGAAGCGTCATTGCACTGACTGAGACGACCGTCAAGCGGCTATCAAAATACACAAAATTTGCATCATCATTGATTATGCTTTGTTTAATTACACGTTTTTTAGATTTTTATTTTATTTCTTCATGCGCAACACATAAGTTAATTCGCTCTTTTTTTAGTTATACTCTATTGCACATATGTGTATGTATATACATATACATATATATGTATAGTCATCTTATTATTCTCTTAAAAAAAAACAAAAGATTATACAAACAGAATCAGTCATTTAAGATATAATTGAGACAAATGTATATTATATTGTAATGTGATTTTGTGGCATTTTATTGATTTGGGAAATCAATAATATTATAGATTTATATGTGCTTTACTTTAAATAAAAAGAAAACACATTAGAAATATGATTTAAAATAGATCTAATATGTATAATTCATTATAAAACATTATATATTGTAGATATGATAACATTATATATATATGCATACATATGGTAGTATTTTTTCTATTATCAATGTGTTAAATATTTTTTGCTATTACAATAATCAGTGTTCAGGGATCAGAAAGAAACGTGTGTAATTTATTTAGTTTATTCCCCGAAAAGAATTATAATAAGTATTGTCTTGCATTCTTATACTCTAAAGATAATTAATGTTTTATGTAAAGATGTTTATAAAAATGTTTTATGTTTTAATGTAAAGAGAGAAAGAAAAAAAATTATGAAATATAAATTATTGTGTAAAAAAGAGAATTTCTCTTATCTGTCATATTCCAAAATTTAAATTAATATTTATATATAAAACACATTGATAAATATTGATTAAAGTTATAGGAAACAGACTTGCATAATATGTACAAGAATAACACATTTCTATACTACTTTCTAATTTTACTTTTTGATGCTTGTTACTTTTTAAACTCGTATTACAAGTTTTTGATATGAAATCATTATTATAATCTTGATATAATACATTAATATTAAATTTATTGTTGTTATAGGGAGACGATCCACCGTCCCTATCGGTAGGTACGGAAGTTAGCGCTAAGTATAAGGGTGCCTTCTGCGAAGCAAAGATTCGTAAAGTAGTGCGATTAGTGAAGTGTCGCGTAACTTATAAACCGCAAGGTTTAGGAACTGCGACACTTTCCGATGATCAAATAAAAGGGACTTTAAGAGTAGGAGCGTCTGTCGAAGCTAAACATGTAGATCGGAAAGAATATGTTGAAGCTACAATTACAAAAATCCAAGACTGCAGTCAGTACACTGTAGTTTTTGATGATGGAGATATAACTACATTAAGGAGAACTGCGCTTTGCTTGAAAAGTGGACGGCATTTTGCGGAGAGTGAAACATTGGACCAACTCCCATTGACTCATCCAGAGCATTTTGGGAATCCTGTAATCGGGGGTAGAAGAGGTAGACGATCAAGGCAAGCGCAGTAAGTGCGGTGGAGAAGTATGTTTTTGAAAGGTCTAATAGTTGTTTAACACCACAAAATTTTTATAAAATAGAGATGAAAGCAGCGAAGATGAAGACAGTCCACCACGAGGCACTCACGATTCTGCTTCCAGTGGAGGATCAAAAGAAGGAATGGAAACTGAGCCAGAGATCGGCAAAGTGGTGTGCGTGGAACTTGGCGACAAAAAGAAGAAGGATAATTGGTTTCCAGGATTAGTGGTTGCACCTACTGCTCAAGATACAGTAAGAATACGAGTGAGGGACGATTATTTGGTGCGTTCGTTTAAAGATGCGAGATAGTAAGTGAAAAATCTTTTGTTATATATATAAATATCGATTGCTAATGTTTATATTATATATTATATAAATATTTGTTTATCTTTCTTTAAGTTATACAGTACCCAAGAAGGAAGCCACAGAATTCACTAAAGAATTGGTTAATAAAGTTGAGAATAGTACACTGAAGGTTGCAGTAGAGAAAGCGCTTCTATTCTTAGAGAAAAATGAATTACCGCCTCACTGGGATAAGGATTCTCTATTTGGGCATTCTGTTTCCAGTGGAAATAGTGATTACGATGGAGAACTTGACTCTGATGTAAGATTTCTCGCTTATTTTTTTCTTTTTTTTTTCTATTATACAATGGTTATGGAGAAACATCGCTTTTTTCAGAGTTCGGACGATGAACCGCGTGAGGAAAAAGATCATTTTGTGGCTCAACTATATAAATTTATGGATGATCGTGGAACACCTATGAATGTTTGCCCAATGATCGGATCCGAAGATATAGACTTGTATAGGCTTTTCCGGGCTGTTCACAAATTAGGCGGTTACAATCGTGTTACGAATCAGAATCAATGGAAAGCTGTAACACGACGACTTGGTTTAATGATGCAAAATTCGGGACCTTTATACAATCTCGTGAAACAGGCTTATAAGAAATATTTGCATCACTTTGAAGATTTTTATAAAAAATTAGGCTGCACTATGGTAAATCATCCGCGAAGTAGCACGCGTAAACAACGCTCTGGGAGAAGTTTAATCCGCGATAAAGACAGAAATACTCCTATACCACCGCAACCGCCGGCGCCAGTAAAAAGTGACAAGGATGAGGACGAGAAGAAAGTTGTGGATGACGAGAAGAAGGAGATTAAAAAGGAACCAGTAAAAGAAGAAGAGATTATAAAAATAAAGAAGAAAGAAGAATCCGAGGGGAACGATAGTAGTCAGGAGAGCGATATAAATATAGAAGGAGATGTTGAATCATCATCTAATATTGAAAAATTGCAAAAACCAACCGCGCAAATTTCTACACCATCTCCTACTTCTATTGGCGCATCGTCAGCAACTACATCATCCGGCCGAGCCAAATCAAAAAGTAAAGAAGATACCAAGAAAAAGACAGCCGAAAAGAAGAAGACGGAAACTAAAAAACAAGAGAAAAAAGATGATAAACTTAAGGAAGAAGAAGCTACTAAGACAAGATCTAAAGCGAAGGATGATATTGTAAAGAATAAAAGTGCTTCCGAAGGAAGGGAGACTCGAACACCATCCAGAGAAGGGGAAAAGAAGACATTATCAAAGCAGCGACGTTTAACGGACGAAGAATTGAAGAAACGAGGAAGGAAACGCAAAGAGTATGAAACGGAGAAGTCGCGTGCCGATGAACAACTTACGGAGACTGCCCCGAGTTACAAGGGCCCCGTGGAATGTGGCGATAAATTGAAGGTATATTACGGTCCAACGCACGAATCCAAAGTTACTTATGAAGCGAAAGTTATCGAAATTGAGAAGGACGGACCAGAACCGATGTACCTTGTACACTATACAGGCTGGAATACGAGATACGACGAATGGATTAAAGCATCTAGGATTGCCCAGAATTTTACACAAGCTCAAGGCAGAGTGAAACGAATCAAGGCCACTCCTAGACCTCAAACTCCCAGTACAAGTCTGTCCAACAGCATCAGCAATAAGATGAAAGGCACTTGCAATTTGGGCGCTAACGCAACGCAGAGCCGTCGCCGAGCACAAAGTGTCGCTCCTACTTCCAGTAGCACTGCTCAGTCAATTCCGACATCCGCGAAAGAAGTTAAGAAGGAGGAAAAGGAGAAAGACAAAGAAACGATGCAACCGACCAGATCCACTACACCGCTCTCCGTTGCCAGCTCTAGTTCCAGAACTAAGAGTCCTGCCACGCCTGCTAACAGGCAAACCAGGACAACTAGAAATACAGAACTGTCTGGCATAGAGCATCGGAGGCGCACCAGAAGAACTTCGGGATATACGGATATATCTATCGCGTCGGAAACCGAAGACAGTGAAGCTTATGAATCCGACACTATTGAGACTGAACAGACTAAGACTAAAACAAGAGGTATGGAGGAAAGAAAACGGAAAGAAACGCGTAGTAGAGTGGAAGAGAGAATTAAAGCGGAAGATGTGAGTGACGGTGAGGATGACAAAGATAATCTGGATGAACCGCGTAAAGGTAGACGTTTGAGAAGAACACCTGGCAAATCACAAGGTATTAAATCGGAACCTGATAGTGACCAGGAGGAACAACCGAAAGGTCGTGATTTTGATCTCAATCAGATACGATCCGAACTAAAAGGTTTCGATAAAGCGGTGAAAGAGTTGGTTAGGATAGAACCTGAGCCCGAGGATGAAATTAAGTTGGACGAAAAAGATAACATAGTAACAATTACGACATCACCTAAATTGGAAAAAACCATTGAGACTCCGAAAGTGGAAACTATCGTCGAGACAAAAGTGGAAAGCACGGAAGATATATACGAGTTTAAAGAACCGGAACCGTTCGAGTTTGAAGTGAGAAATAAGAGGGACACGAGTGGTGAGAAGGATAAATTGAAAAAGAGAATATTTGAGGATGAGCCTAAGAGTCCGAAGAAGAAGCAGAAAACGCCAGTCGCGATACCGGTATTAAAAGAAACGAAACCACTGGAGCCATCAGATAATGATTCTCGAAAGAAACCGAGGAAATTGTTCGGTAAAAGATCCGACGATGTGAACGAAGCAACAGTGGCGGCTGCTTCTAGCAGCAGCAAACCTACTCAGATCGCATCGTACATGGCGTGCGAGGATGTTTTTAACAAGTTTTGCGAGTCCACCTCGTCGTTTAATCAACTGAAATCAATGACCGTAGAGGAACTTCCCAATAAAATGTCCAGCTGCTTAAGTATTTTGTTTAATGATTTGCCAGCGGATGATGAAGGTACGCGCGATGACTCAGAAGACCGCCTAATTATATCAGAGACCGAGGTATCAGAGGCGGAACAAGATAATGTGTTTACATATCAACAAGAAATCCAGTTTCACAGCAACACTGAATTGGCGGACATGACTGAATCTAAGAAAAATGAGACGAGCACCGTAATTGAATGCTCGAAGGAAGAAACCAGCGCAACAGCTAGCATGAGTAATAGTAACAAACCCTCTAATTCACTGGATCAGAAACAAAATCAAACTAAGTTGTTGTCTACAGCTGGACAATCACAATCGGAATTGAGAATGCTGGACACTAAGTTGCTTGACATCACCCCGATTCCGTCGCCGATCGTGACACCTCCAGCTCCCATAAGCGCAAGACTGCCAGCGACGTCTACGATAGAAGAAAAATTATCGGCCGCTGCTATGGCATTCCGAAATAAAACTAAAGACACCAAAAAGGTCGCGGACGAGGACACATCCGATCTCGCGCGAAAGATAATCAAAGACTCGTCAAAGAAATTAGACGTTTCACAAAGAAATAAAGATGTGGATCGCAGTATTACTGTGATCGAAATAGACGACAAGAAACGCGAACAGGAAGAGATTAACGTGAAAGATCCGTGCAGAGAGATTATACGTATGACAGTTAAGAAAGAGGAAGAGGTACAACAATTGAAGCCAAAGAAAGAAGCAGAATTGAAGAAGTTCAAAGAGGAGACAAAGATCGTCGCTGAGCACAAGACCAAGTTGCAGGAAATCACGAGGGATGAAAGTTGGACAAGTGTCGAGAAAGAAAGTGGTAAGCAGTCCGAAGAGGAGTATAATAAAGTGACCGATCAAAAGGAAAAAGACAAAATTGAAAATCGTAAAAAACAGATCAATCAGGATCATATTATAGATTCTACGGACAGCAGTGATTCGGAACAGAGGCTTGTGATTGATAATGAAGAATCGCAAGACGTTAAAGTATCGACGTCCAGTTTTGATGTGAAGCTACAAGCGGAATTGGATCGTATACAGAATAGAGAACAAGATAGATATGCGAGGGGACAGCCCTCATTGAAAGCTTCGCAGAATGTTCAACATCAGCAGCAGCAGCAGCAGCAACAACAGCAAGAGTGTACGGAATTCAAGATCGACGTAACATCGGTTTCAAAGACGGACGAAGAGGGCGAGACGATGAATTCACTGTTGTGCGAAGAGGAGATACCCGGCTCACCGGCTCCGCCGTCCGAGAGTATCGAACAAGTCAACGTCGGTCCCTCGTGTAGCCCGCCCAAGAGTGAAGTTACCGAGAGCAGCATAGTGCTGATGGAGATGCCTTTTGCGAGCGCACCAACTTCGGGTCAAAGTACGACGAGCAGCAGCAGCACTGTTGTCACCCTCAGCATGGCATTGCCAAAGACCGTCGAGGCATCGATACCGGTTTCTTTGCCAATGCAACAGACCGCATCTTTAAGTATGCGCCAGCCACAGCAGCAACAACAACATCAACATCAGCAACAACAACATGTACCGGTTTTGATGCCGCCGCAACGACGAGAAAGCAACGAAGCCGCGCCGGTGATGGACAATACGCCGCCAACGACCCCCGATTCGAGTATATCCAATATCTCGGGCTCGCCCAGAGAGGAGAGAACTGGCGGCTCGTCGCCGATCTCCGAAGATAACATCAAGCTCAATCGCGATAGCTCCGAGGCGGACAACGACAGCGCCGGCAAAGGTCCGGGCTTCAGTGAGGACGACACTCTGCCAAACTCCGAGGGTAACTGTACGGACAGAATTTTAAAACCGCCCGCTAAACGGTCGATCGACGACATGCAATCACCCAAGAAGCGCAAGAGAAATCGCAAGCACTCGGAATGTGGCGTCGTTGGCGGTGCCGCCATACCAAAGAAACCCGGTAGACAGAGTAGTAGGCACGGTAGATACGGAGCTGGAAGTGACAGCGACGACACCAGCGAAGGATCTAATCTTTGTGGGGTTAACAACACGCCGACGAGTCACGCCAACACAATCACCACTGTCCCTGATCTTGGCACATATTCGTCGAGATCACCAAGACCAACAAAATATAACTTTTACGTCGAATTAGGTATATTAATTAAAAACTTATATTTGCGCGTTATGCTTTCTGATTACACATTAAAAACATCGAATTTTTTGTAAATCTGATTAGATTTAATTGCGTGGAAATCACAAAAGCATTTTTCTCAAAATAGTTATATTAAATTTTTGCAGATCCTGAATTGGATGGTAGTCAAAGGATAGCTGTGCTACAGCAGAAATTAACCGAATTGCGGAAGACATATAATGCCGTGAAGGTTGAACTCGCCGCTATAGAAAGACGTCGAAAGAAATTACGAAGGCGGGAACGAGAAGGTAAATATTTTACTATTTTTTGCTCATTATTATCTCCACAATTTTCAATTTGTTTTCTTTCGAAAACCGCCATTTGCCAATTGTTGTACATAGATACAGAAAAGATTTAAAAACTTTAATCTCGTAATTCTTTTTTTATTTGTAACATTGATATAAAAATTAATATAAATAAAACATTTTATTTCAGCGATGAAAGCAGCTAAAGCAGAAATGCAGCAAGCTTGTTCGTGATAAACAGTGTTGAAAAAAATCATTCTTTTCTCGAATAATAAGTAAAACTTTTGTATTTCGACTTTCAGAAATATTGAAGTAGCAATCGACACGGGCATCATGCAATCATGACAATTTTTGTCTACGTACAGTTTGTTTAGATAATATTTGTCTCTGCACATTTTTTTTGTATTAATAAACTGTAGATATAGTCGTAAGATTTAGAATGATGATGCGTTTATCAGAGCGATACACTCATATATGATATATATTGTACATTGTTTCGTCAAGTTTCGTCATCGAATAATTAAAAAATTTGTATCCTATGTCACCTGCTCAGATGCAAAGTACAAATTATCAAAACTGATGATCGTTTTTCAGGTATTATTCATTTCTTTTTTCTCAAAAAAGGAGATATTTATCAATAGTTACATATGTTGTTGATAAAAATCTTGGGAACAAGTAATTAATTAAGCTGACCATTTTGTTTTTGGAGCACGACCACACCGATTGCGGTTGAGCTGTTTTCACATAACATTGAAAAAGACAAAGTACATGTCATAAAAATCCCAGTGACGTCATGTAAACATTGCACGTTTTCTAGTATTGTAGGAAAAAATGTGTAAATATTATAAATTAGAATAAAATTGTGAATTGTTAAACATTGTGTGTGTGTGTGAGATGATTAAGCCACGCGTGTATACGTATACATAAAAGATTCTCGTTCAAATAATATAAATAATATTGCAATTTTTTATTTTGTGGTTCTGGAAATCATGAGCAATGGCTTCTTGTATAAGCATGGAATGTAAAAGATGGAATGTTTGTATTGCTATTTTAATTTATGTATATAACACAACGTTAAGATGCTATTATATTTGGATAGTATTATACTTGGAGAAGAAACAATTTGTATATTGACACATGTAAATGAATACCGATGCTCTCGATAAAAAATAACGATATTGTTTTCTTTTTCGTGCTCTTCATGATTGATAATTTATCGTGAATACAGCTCAACAATATTAACAATTTACTAATTTTCATGTAATATTTAATTGTTATATTTCTTTAAATAGCTATTATTTGCTCATCGATGTCATATACCACGATTGGATTTATTAGAGATGCATTTATATTTGTATTTCGATATAGATATATATCGAAATGCATCAAGCGGACATTTGCTTATCATTCGTACAGTCTGCTTTCTGATAAGACATGGGAAGCCTGGAATACTCAGGCAATTTTTTTATATCTGAAGAAATCAGGGAATTTTCATAACATTTTATTGGGAATTTAGAAATAAAAAAAAAATCTTAATAATTTTGCTATTATACTATAAGCAGTCTACAATCCGCTGGTAAGTCAAGTTGTGAATTATGTGTTTAAAATATATTATAAATATATATCTATCTCTGTTTATATATATTCAATGTCAACAAAATATTGCATACATATTCTTTATTTTGTTTTTTAGTGATAAAAAATGAAAATATGTAATTTAAAAATTTTTATTTTAATGAAATCATCTATTCAGTTTATTTTTTCAGTATATATCAGTTTATAAATCTAGCATTTAAAACTTAAATGGCTTTGTGCTTTTACTTCGTTTGAATGAAAAGGATTAAAAAACGCGTACAATAAAAGAAAACTTATCTTAGGAAATTACATTAAAAAAATCTTTAAAATATTCTTTTTATCTGAAATTTTGAACAAAAATATCTGGGAGATTAAGGAATTTTTTTTACAAGATTTGAGTAGAGATATCCTATATTCGACTCATGTATCTGTTTCCTTAGATTCGGTGACACATATAAAATTATTTATAAGAGAATGACATTTACATTTAAACCATGATTGATATCAACGCGGAAAAAGATTTTCTATTAAAGATCATATATGTAATATATACGTGCATCTCTCTGAGTTTTATCTTTAAAATTCTTGATCTGTCACTGTAGTTATATTAAATTACAGACAATGTCAAAAGCGATAAATTATATATATTAAATATATATATTATATATATTAAAGAATGCTTAAAAAAAACAAGTATTAAAAAATTAGATAAAATAGTGTAAAAAAGAAGGAATTTAATCTTAAGAAATACATCGAAGATGTGAATCAAATGCCGTTAGATGAAAAAACATGTAAGAAAATACACAAAGCTATCTCTGAAAAAAGAACAAAATTTTATATCAATACATACGCATATATACACGGACAAACACAACACATATACATACATATATATATATATATATATATATATATATATATATATATATATATATATCTCGATATATATTTTTTTATAAAAAATCAATATGTGAATATGCTTTATGATGTAAGAAAGCGATTGCACATAAATCTAAGGCGAATAAAAAAAGTCGTGGGGATTCTTCGATTGTATATAATTTTACATTATGTGTGTTATAAACCCAAATTAGATTCTGATAGTTTATTGCACATTCTAACATAGCTGCGCAATTTGATGTATAATAGTCTCAGAAAAAAATGTTGCAGTAGCACATATACGCGCGTATTTGTTTTGAAAAAACTAGAGGATGCATTTTGACATAAAAATCTTTCAATAATTTGTGCTATATGGAATTGTATATTTGTGTGTGACTGATATATTAAAGCAATTTTTATTATTGCATTTAAATATTAAATATAATATTTTATACAAATCTATATTTTCATATTAGAATACAACTAATTATGCATTAATAAAGTTTTTAAAAGAAAAAAATGATAAGAATGAAAGGAAATATTATTTAGTTTATATTCTTTTTATTCAGAATTATATATTATTATTTATAATAGTTACAATCTCGAGTAATTCAATTATGAAATTTGTTAAAATTTTTTATTGTACAAAATTAAGTATGAAATTAAATTATTTGCCTTTATATTTATATCATATAAATTCTAGTCTATAAATTTAATTAAAAAGTTTTAATTATTTGTTAAAAATTGAATTAAAAATTGAAAATTATACCAAAAAAGTATATTTAAAAAAGAATATGAAATGATATAATACACACAAAAGTCATTTGTCATGTTATTTATCAATTTTAGTTTATAATGCAATAATATTTTAATATCAAATTGTAACAATTCACAAATATAATTTTGACAATCCAAATTATCATTTAAAAAGATAAATCAATTTCTTTCAATATGATATACAAATATTCAGATTATTGTGCTTTGCACTTATGTATCAAGATAAATAGTCATAAATGCATCCTCATCTCTGAAAACAGTTAATCTCCTTATAAATCATACAACGTTACATGTGAAATAGTACATATTATAAGCACAAGGCGAATTTTTATCGCCAAACAGTAAGTAATTGTTTCTCATAACATTTAACTGTGTCAGTGAGTATCATTAAGAAATAAATCTTATCTTAACAAGAAACAATGTTCATATATATATTGCATTAATTGTATTGCTCCTGGATTTTTATTTATATAAGTGCCCTGTAAATGTATTAAAAGAGAGAGATAGAATAAGAAAAATTAATTTTGCATAAATTGTATACTTAAAATCTGATATACATATTTATTACATTGTGGCTTACAAACAAAGATGGACAGATTAAAATCTGTGTAAAACTGATGCAAAACCTAATTTTTTTCGATATAATATATAAATATTCAGATTATTGTACTTTGCACTTATTTGTATTAAAGAATAATATAAGACTGTTTTTTATCGATTACACAACATAATGCACCATTAATGACACGCACATATATATATATATATATATATATATATATATATATATATATATATATATATATATATAATATACAATATTTCTTCTATCACTTGTTTTGTGTGTCACATAGCAAGTAACAGAAAATTACATAATATAAATCAATGACTTAAAATATACGCATTATAAGTTAATTTTCATATTTTAATTTTATGCTCTAATGTTCTACAACTATAAGAAATTTCTACATTATACAGTATATAGTATCGCCGCGATATATATATATATATATATATATATATATATATATATATATATATTGATTAATTTTTGTACACCACAATAGAATCGATGCATTGAACATATAATAGTATCATTAAAAAAAATGAAAGAATATTATAAAATATTTTCTAAAGAAAGTATATTTTTTGTAAGATTTATAAAATATAAAATAATATATATGTATATATGACTTTTAGGACTACTTTGATCAAACTTTGATTATCTTAATCGTTAATTAATTTAATTGCACGATGACCAACATCAAAATTTCTAACAATATAATTATAAAAGTTTCACAATTGACATTTTGTGAAATTTTGCTATTGGTTATTTCGTAAGTTAATCAATGATTAAATTAATCGTTATTTGGCTAAAGTGGCTCTAAGAAATGTACTGGCTATTGAGTATCTAGAGTAGCAAAGAAAGATTACATGCATAAATCATAAATATACCAAGTACACCATAAATAATCCAAGTATAAGTAAAGAAACATATTATCTAATTAAAAAAATTTATATAATATTTTGAAAATAAAGATCTGAAGCGCACAATTGCAAACAAAATTTTAATTAATTTAGTAAATTTAATACGATTTGATACTTCCAATGTTTTATATTTTTAATTTATTGTTATACATCATTATAATTAAAATTTTATTTAATTGTAAATTGCATATTTATAGTTTACTCCTCTTGCTTGCTTTTTTTAATAGACAATGTTTGTATAAATAATGTTTCTATCCTTTGTTACTTTATACAGAATTGAGTTTCACATCTAGTTCTCCCTTATCATGGGAATATTTTTTTTTTTTTTTCATTAAGAAGTAAAAGCTGAATATTGTTTTTTTATTGAATATGTCTTAATTATTATTTTTTCGTGTTCGTAAGAAATATCGAATGCAAAATCTGTACAAAACTACTTCAGCTACTCTCTCTCTCTGAAATCCAATACATCTCTAACATTAATATACATATATTCAATTATCTCAATATTATTGCGCTCGCCCAGAATATATTTCGCGTTTGAAGTATCACTTTCTTACAAATTAGTTTGCCCATTATTGACCATAGATTAGCGAGAAAAAATTCAATGTGTGACCTTACACTGAAATTGTTTCTTACTTAAATTGCTGCTCTGTTTATACAATAGAAGGACTATATAAAGGAGCATACTTTTGTGCGTGTCTCTCATTGAAGATTTCTCGATATTTGTGAAATCTCATTCCATCACAAGACAGAAATGGACATTGATGTTCAACAATTTTCAAACCTTTTTAATACTCATAAAAGAATACTCACTGCTACAACTCAGATTTCACTGCTGAAGTAAGTATACAAGATATTAAATTATATAGGAAAATGTAATTTGACATTAATTTTTATCTCACCATGTGTGTCCTTTTCTTTACACATTTCAATCACTGAGTTATTAGCATAAATGAGAAATGAGAAATTATACAGGAATATCATTTAATCTTGGCGAATGGCGCATTGAGCGAAAGGGAGTACTATTTTCCATTGCGCATGTCAACAAGGAGGTGGGCTAGATGCCGGAGCTGTATCTAAGGTTGTCGTAGAAGAGGATGCTACTGTGGTCGCTTTATTATCAGGATCTAATCTCTGTCTGGTAAACATGATCTGTTCCATTAATTCGTGATGCGCCTCTAATCGTTCGATGCAATGTAAACATGCAGTCTTTGGCAGCGGGTCATTCATGTTTACCTGCAAAATATGCACATAGAAGAAATTGCTTTATTTCATCGCACTTGCTTGAATATCAAATCATTTAAATGAAGAATGAACCAATGATATAATGATTTGTAAACATGGAAAAAATGATGTGATGCATTTTTAGAAAACATGACAATCGATGCCCTCTCTCCCTTTTTCAAAAATATGTAAAATATGTTCCGCAAGAAAGTGGAATAGGTATGTCAAGGAAGAATAAAGACCCTTATCCGACAAAAGTATGCAAGAAGTTACGTTTTCTTTTAGGAATCTCCATCGCTTCCGTAGGTCGGAGAAGCGAGAGATGGAAATCGATGGAACGGATGGGTGCGAATGAAATTACCGTGATCGGCAGGTAAGTGTTTATCTTCTCGGCGAGCTTCATCCTTTCGCCCTCTTCCCCATAGATGTGGATCACGAAGCGATTCATCTTGCTGCAAAGTCTGCATATGAACCCCGTGATTACGGCCTTGTCCGTGCTACCCATCTCTGCTGCCCCAGGCCTCTGCCCTGCAGCCTGCGCGCACCCACGCACCAGCACACGCACAGCGCTCGCGTCTGTCGTCAGGTACCGATTGACAGAGCGACTTCACGCGCGATCGCTCGTGCTACGAGAAAACGAGCGTTTATCCGAGAAAGAAATGTATCGCGCTTTCCACTCCTCGAAATTTCCCCCAGAGTTTGTTTATCGCAGACTCCGTCGCAGACACACCGAGCGCGCTCCGAGCGATGTCCAAGTTCAGGACCGTAAACGCGTCGCTCGCCGCCCAGCAACACAAAGAGATTGCCGTTATATTTTATTATTATTATTATTATTATTGCTGTCGCTATTATTATTGTCCTCCCAGTGACGCTGTATAGTATTCTTGAATTTACCGGGGTTTGCTCTAATATTCCACAATCCAGACGTACTATTACGGTGTGAAAGAAACGGAAGTGGAACGCGTCTGGCGAAGCGAAATGTATGCAGCCCTGACGACCGCGACTGAAAGTTGATCCGAAAGCAGCTCGAGAAAAAGAGATGCGAAGAAATCAGCTGTCGCGGGCATCTGTCAAGCGCAACGTCTAATATAGGAACGTGAATCTTTCTCTCGTTTATCGTTTTTTCGGGTCATCGTCTGTCTCGACGATGTATATATTTAAATATAAACACGTCAAAAGCGCGAAGAGGATAACAAGAATTTACGTTCCTTTTTTTTCCTCAAAATAGTAAACTATATATACATCACAAGAATTAAGAGATAAAATCCGTTGTTCCACAAGTCTACCGTTGTTTTTTTTTGGCTAAATATGTTCGATTTTTTGCTCGATATACTTGGATCTACCGAAAAACGAGATTATAATTAATATAAAGGGACAAAAATAAAAGCGCGTAAACCATAGAATATGTGTAATTCTTTCGAGTTGTAAGCCGAAAATATTCAGAAGAAGCATATTATATACAGTCTTACATCTAAAAATTTTTGAGAGGACATTGCAGTGGCTTATTATATGAAGTCTATAAAGAAATTCCAACAATATATTTAGCAATTCCAATATAGTACATGTAATTTACAATTTACATTAATTCATACAGATAATATACCACATTTTTTCGAAGTCACGCATTTCATCTTTACGCATGGAAGAACAATAGAACTATTATAAGAATTGACAAGAGCGATAACCGCATTTATTATTCGATTTCGTGTCGTTCTTGCGATTCTGAAAGCAATTCGATTTCACAATGAAATCACGATCGCTTCCGGGAAAGTGCAAACGAATTTTTAAATCGCGACGCGCACCGCGATTCAACATGGCGGCGATCAGCTGTGTTCTGTCACAATGATGTTCGCCTCAACTGGGTTAATTAGCCTAATCGGTGCGGCGTGCGCTATCCGTTACGACTAATCATCCCGTCGATTGGATCTCGAATTTGACGTATCGTGTGTGCGACGATCGTTCGTCGGTATCTTTTCTTTTCTCCCTCCACGCTCACTGACCGTGAATACGAGGCGTCTGAAGTGAGCGGCGAGTGGACGCGCAGTCTTGCCGCACAAAAGCAATATGGTGGTGATCGTCGGGGACAGTCGAGTGAATACGGGGAATGTTTAATAATATTGTCACCGTTGTGGCGAGACGTGCATCGGTGACGAGCGCGAGTGATGAACTTGACGTGACCGAGAGCCTCTCGCTAGGCTGAAAGGACCTGGGCACCATGTGCGATGTATGCGTCGACTTTCACGATCTTCTACTTTCCTGTAAGTGTTAATATTGTGTATATACAGTGTAGCGCGTTTCCGTTCTCGATTCTTAACCTATTGTCGCGCTCATTTTCGCCGAGATTTACGAATCCCCGTGAGTAGATCGCAAGAGAAATATCGTCGTCGAAAATATATCGCTGACATCTAAAGCAAAAAATGCGATAATGCACGAAATCTTTCTTGCAGGCGAAATACGAAGCGCGGAATAGCGTCTTATAACCTTAACCCCCGTTGTCCGTTTGACGAGCAGAAACATCGAATATCTCGCGCGATTCTTAAGCACACATTTTATATAAACATTTTTGTATTTATTGTTATCATTGTGATTTCTCATCGTAATCTTTGGATCAGATTTGCATTCTTTTTTAAAATCAGCGAATTTCGAATGTACAAGTGTTATAATTTTCTCAACGACACGTTTTTCAAATATTTTCTACCGAAGCTCGTACTCCATTCGATAACTTTGAGTTTTTATTGTTGAAATCGTTCACATATTGCAGCTAATTACTTTCAATATATTCGAAAAAAACATAATATTTTTAATAATGTAAAAACATATTCGTGATTTTGGGAAACTGTAAATTTGTATCATAGGAAATAAAAGATTTTATGCATTAAAAAATAAAATTTCTTATATAAATATGATACTCTTTTAATTTACAGTAATTAAATTTCGTATTTTTATAATGTTTTATTTTTTCAGATGACGAACGTTCGTCGAAGGAACAAGATGCATTGGCGACGTTATGCATAACAGACGTCGACACAACATTGCATTATGTTAATCAGTGGGTGCAAAGGTACATTAATTCATTCAATCTTTTGTCGTCTCTTAATTTTTTTTTACAAAAACAGAATTGAAATCACTATGAAAATGCTATCAAATGAAAATCACTATGACTGTACAATACAAATGAAATTTTTATTTTACGAAGTTACTTTCTGCATAGTTACTTTCTATGTGTAGAAATATATTGAAATTTAATTTGTTATGCAAATGAATTACAAATAATTATTGAAATTTATTTAGTGATTTAACAATTAATTATTATAATGTTTTTATATAAATATTATATATTTTTGGCAAATTATTATAGTGAGTACTTTTAATAATAAAAGGTATTATTTTGTAATGAAATATATATATTTAATTACAAAATCTTATTACATTATGATCTTTTTTCCAGACAATGTATGTGCTGTTATCGCGAGATTAAAAATTTTGATCGATTTATAAGGCTAACTCAGAGTATTGTACTTTGTACATTACAACAGTTACAAGTTATACAGCAAAATGAAGATGTTGCTAAGGAGACTGTTGAAGAAGGAAAAGAGGAGGAAGAGAAAAATAGTAAACGAAAGTCCAGCGACAACACAGAGCATGCACAAGTGGAAGCTCAGACGAAACAGATATGGTCACAGCAGGATAGGGAAAGATTATTTCATCTTCTCTCGAAAATTTTTTTATTAAATTTTCCTCTTTATATCGCTATGAAGCATGGCGGTGTAATCAATCCTTTAGCTCCTGTCAAGGTAAGACTCTTGTGCTTGTGATTTATATCGCACGTTTGTAGATTGTGTTGTTGATTATATATAATGTTGAATCATTTTATAACCGGCAGGACGAAGGTGGCTATTGCGAACCGCATGATCCCGAAGTACCGGCGCCTTTGATCCGTGCTGTATCTATATTTTGCCATCAAGGAGGCTTTAATTTGATGTCCGCTTGTTTTGATATGGAAAGCACACTGCCTGTTAGTCTTGCGCATTCTATGGTTGCAGTTATTTGTAATCTCAAACTTTGGTTAAATTACGGTAGCGTCATCCAACTATTTATACCATTACGCAGTCGTGTTATGAAGTATATGTGTCGTTTAGGAGACAAGGAATTGCGTACTCCTGCTGTTAGAACAATGGCAGGTATGTTTATGAAATTAAATGAAATACAAACTAACAAACGTTCGCATTCGCGCGTAAATACACAAACCTATTTCTATTTAAAGCGCAATAATTTTTCATGCATTTTTTTAGATTTTATGTGGAGCGCGGTGAAAGATCCAATAGACGCCGTATTACCGAGCTTTGATCGCGATGGACTCGACTTGGCATTTAAATATTTTACTAGTACAACTCTGACTATGAGGCTGGCTGGTGTAGCTCAGATAAACGCTCATATCACCGCTTCTAATGAGCTCTGCAATAGCGAGACCGTTGCCGAAGTCGAACAAGTGGGACACGCACTTGCCGCTTGGTTAACTGAGAACAACATCATAGCTCATATATTCGGACCAAACTTACACGTAGAGGTTATTAAGCAGAGTCACATTATATTAAGTTTTTTAGCTATGGAAGGTAGAATTACATCTTCAGACATGGACACTATGTGGCAAGCCGCACAATTGAAGCATTGCGGCCGACCGGTTTATGACCTATTGGCACCTTTGGTTAAACATCTGGCTCCTACTCCCGTACTTCATCTATACTCTTTATTAGGCAAATTAGAACCTAAGGATCACACAGAACAAAGTCTGTTCTTAGCGTCTGCTTTGATCAAATTTATCTGGACATCCGGTCGTTCGGCTTATCCTAGGGGTTTTGTAATGAAAAACCGAGAGATTTTGAGGAGTACTAGTGGAGTCGGCGGAAGTAGCAGCAGCGATCCGAGCGGTATGGACGGTAGTAGTCCAGAAGACGATGAGGAAGAGCCTAGTCCGACATTGTCCGATGGACCGTCGCCCAGAAAACAAGCAAGGGCCGACAGTAGCGACGGTGAAGGTACGTTTTTAGATTAAAGGTTTAATATTGTTTATGCATTTATTATATATTTGTAGGACATTATAAAGGAAAGAATCTGACGACTACCACCATTGAATCGAGTCTCAATGAAATCGAAGACCTGAATTCTGATAAATTTGATTGTAATAGAGAATTGCCTAAGGATTCATCAACGAGTGCTATTCGCGAGGAGCTAAAGAACAAGCAGAGTGGATCCGATGCCGAAGCGGACACGGAGAAGTCTAATACGGAGGAAATGTTTGTACAGGAGAAGAAAAAACGAAAGATTCTGCGCAAGCGAAAGAGACCGCAGAAGCGTTCTTTGAACGCCGTTGAGAAAACTCTGGAAGATATTGTTGGTCAAGACGACAATGTGAAGTCGAAGGATTTGCTTGTAGATGCGAAAAACAGAACGGAAGATGTATTGAATAGTAGTCTAGATGTGGGTGCTTTAACTACATTAGATGAACCGAAGAGCGTTGACGCGTTGGATCGCGTTAAGCAACAGGCAATAGCTTTGGATCCAAACGACCAGCAAGTTCCAACAACAGCGGCGCTATTAAGACGCGCCAATAAGAATAAATACATGTCTATAGTGGGATACAATGTGGATCGAGCGGCTGACTCGGCGGATAGTTCGCATGACGAGGACGATAGCGATGTAGCGGGTGTGCTTGCTGCCGCGGACGGTCCTGGTGCGGTGATATCTGAGCTTGCTGGATTAGTGCATGCTACCGGTCCTACGTTCCTACCTTCGGGTTTGGATGAGATGCTTTCCGACGAAGAAGGCTCGTATAGTAGCAGAATATCGAACAAGAGTGAAAAGAATATGGCCGATTTCGACGGCGAAGAGAGCGGTTGTGAGGAAGAATTGGCCCAATTGGCGGCGCGTCACTTAACCGCTATTCAAATGCAAGCTTATCATCCTCATCATTCGCACTCAACCATAACAATTAGAAGATCGGTCTGTCAACCGCCGCAAGTGCGAGCCGCTCGACAAACGGCCACCAGACTGAGCTCGCAATTTAATTTGGATACGGTTTGTAAACCAGGTAACACATTGTTGTGGGACCTTCTTCAGGATGATAAGATTGGTCAGCTAGGCGAAGGACTGGCCTTGGAGGCGGAGAAAGCGCTGTGCAATCTTTTGTGTTTTAATGTTGATCGCTTAATTCCGATGAAATTCATAGAAGGTTGCTTAGAAAATTTGGCAACTAATCGTTCTGTGGTCGTATCTCTCAGATTGTTGCCAAAATTGCTGGCAAGCTTCCAGCAGTTTGGAGCGATGGACGCGCATACCATTACGACCTGGGCCGATCGTGAGCGCGGCATGATGAAACATTTCTTTAATAATTTAAAGACATACACTAGCACGGGACCGAAGAGTAATTTGTATTCTCATCAAACGGAAATACAAGTCAGACTACAATTTCTATCGTCAATCTTCTCGCCTTTAGGTTCGCCCGATTGCTTTCGCTTGAGTTTGGAACAAGTGGATATATTGTGGCAATGCTTGTCGCAGGATCCGATATGCGCGGATGAACTCTTTAGCTGGTTGCTCAGTCAAGCAAAATCTACGGAACAGCATGCCTTAGGAATGGACACACTGAAGCATCTGTGTATGCGCAAATTACCTAGCTTACCACCAGAAACTATCAGCATGACGGGCCTAAGTCTGTTTCAGCAGTTGTGTAATTTGGCGCGTTTGGCCGCGGCGCACTTGGATAGACCATTGAGAGATGTGGACTCAGTGGGTATGGATTTTTTGTGGCGAATCGCTTTGAAGGCGAAAAGTACTGACGTCAGTATGGCAGCTATACAGTATCTCAACGGCTATTATATGTCGCGACAACTAACGCAGGAAGCGGAATTTGTTTCGCAGTGCATGACGCATCTCGCGGCGGCTAGCGCTGATCTCGAGAGCAACGAGGAGGCTAGTTTGCGTTGCATACAGCGCGCTCTGCTCTTGCTAAGGACGCATTTAGAAGCTTTTCGAAAACGCTACGCCTATCATTTACGTCGCTGGATACTCGAAGGCAGAGGCGTTGCCAGCCAATGCTATGTAGCCATGAACACGTCCGAGAAGGGCCAACAATTGAGAATTTTTGTGCAACCTGCTGGTATACCAGAGAAAACGAATTTTACTCTTCTTAACACCGATTACGTAGCGGATTTACGAGCTGAAGTAGCTAAATGGTGGGACGACACGCAGAATATTCAAGAAAAGTCCGCAGCCTCCGCAAATGCAACTTCGAATAGCGGATCGGTTTTAGGATCGTTACTCACCGATGGTCCTATCAGAATGATCACCCAGGGACAAGAATTAACTATCGATTTTGACGAAAAGACTTTGCAAGAGATGGGTTTTAAGGATGGTCAATTGGTATTTATTTCACCTGGTGCCAGTAGAAGTAACGGTGGTGGCGGCGGTCGATGCAGCAAACGGGATATGGATTCGCCCTCATTGTTACCGCCCCCTCCTAGAGAATCGTTACCGACCTTACTGTTACTCCGACCGCAGTACTTTGAACAGCTGTTTACGCTTATGAGAACACTCAGCGCCATGAGAACAACCGTGAAAGGTGGACAAGAGATACCTCATACGAAAGCCCAAGTACTCTCGAGAAGGGTTTGGGACACGCTCACTTTGTTACCAACAAGCCCGACTTTATTGCGAGGTTTTCAAAAACTTGGTGAGACGTCTCTTCAGGAGTTACTCGATCCGGCGAGTCCGCAAAAGTTGATGTATTCTCTTTATATAGTCGAGTCTTTGAGTCGACGAGGTACGACGAATCAACCATCATCGAGCAACTCTACCGTTTCATCGACGGCTGCATCGGCGCATCAAGGTGGCGGAGATGCGGACGACAATCAGGATGATCAGGAGAAAGACATAACTTGGTCCACCCGGTTTGTGCAACACGGTGGACTCCGACATCTTTTCGATATCTTTATGTCAGGCTGTTTGGAACAGGGAGACGGCAGTGAATGGCAACAGGATTGCCTGGCTAGTTTGTTGAAGCAACTTTGTCATCTCGGCGTCGTAAGAGAGGAAAAGAAACGCAACAAAGCAGACAAGCCGCTATTGGTGCCCAAGCTGAGCGAGGCAATGCTGAGAATGATGAATGTCGACACAATGATGCCAAGAATAACGAGCATTTTAAATGATGCCTCGTTACCGCTCGATCCGAATCATTACAAAACCGGACTTTTTGGTCGATCTCAAGTGATACATTACACCATGGCGCTGTTGGTTTGTTGGGTGCACAGCGACCCGGCAGTACGACAATATTTGTTCTCATCGTCCGAGCCATTCGGAAAAACATGGCTACGCAGATTGATACTAGAGGATCCCGAGCCGGCGGTGAGACGCGAGGTATGCACGGCTTTGTACAAACTATGTTTAGGTAGCACCGGTGCGGAAGACGACAACTCAGAACAGATGCCAGGATTGATAGTACCCATGTTGAATACTCTGCTAGAGCATCTTGTAATCGCCGAAGCTATGCAACCTTCTCATCGCAAACCGGATTTACCGTTACATTTGCACTCAGTCCTGGACGAAGGAAAAGAGCCTTATGGACCAGCCTGTAAAGACTACTTTTGGTTGGTATGCCGTCTGGTGGATTCTTTACCGGACGAAGCGATTCGAGAGAGTACGGCAGATGAGACCTCTGGCACGACTATTGATCTCGAGGCACTGGCCATCCGTGTAATCGACTCCGTGCTTAATCGGGAACACTTGGAGACTCGACATAACACGGTGGAAGATGACGCTTTGGTTGGATTGATTAATCTTACGTGCAACATTATGACACATAACCCTCCCTGCAAGCAGGGAAAAATCGGTCAGAATCTGTTGGATCAAGTATTTGATTTTCTGTTTGCCTTGCCGAATCCGCGGAGTAAGCATGTGCCTAAGTGTAAGAGCCAAGCGTCCAGATCAGCCGCTTTCGATCTTCTAGTCGAACTGGTGAAATCGACGCCTGATAATTATAGGATGTTGCATGAGAAGTTACTCGCTCAGCACCGTCCCGGACCGCATTCTCCGTATCCATGGGATTACTGGCCTCACGAGGACGGGCGTTCCGATTGCGGTTACGTAGGCTTGACAAATCTTGGTGCGACATGTTATATGGCCAGTTGCATGCAACATCTGTACATGATGCCGCAAGCGCGCGTCTCTATACTGGGCGCCGATTGCAGTCGTGCTAATAAGCATCAGCTGACTTTACGAGAATTGCAGAGAATGTTTGCATACCTGTTGGAATCTGAGAGAAAAGCGTATAATCCGAGAAGCTTCTGTCGCGTGTACACGATGAACCACGAGCCACTGAATACCGGCGAGCAGAAAGACATGGCCGAATTTTTCATTGATCTTGTTTCCAAGTTAGAGGAGATGACGTCCGACCTGAAAAACTTAGTTAAGACGCTGTTCTGCGGCGTAATATCCAACAATGTCGTTTCGCTCGATTGTGAGCATGTTAGTAGGACCTTGGAGGAATTCTATACCGTCCGTTGCCAAGTGGCAGATATGAGAAATCTTTATGAAAGTTTGGACGAGGTCACGGTCAAGGATACGTTGGAGGGTGATAATATGTACACGTGCTCGCAGTGTGGGAAGAAAGCGCGCGCGGAAAAACGTGCATGTTTTAAAAAATTGCCGCATATATTGTGTTTTAACACGATGCGCTACACCTTTAACATGGGTACTATGTTGAAAGAAAAAGTGAACACGCATTTCAGTTTTCCTCTTAGACTGGATATGTCTGGTTACGTCGAGAAAAAGCTCATGCCGCAGCATTATAAGGACGAGAAGAAAGCCGTGTTACTCCAGAAGAGAAAATCCGAGAATGATGGACATACGAGACCATTGCTGGACGAGGAAGACATACAGGAGGAAGAAATGGAGCATTATCAATATGATTTAATTGGCGTGACTGTTCATACAGGAACGGCGGATGGCGGACATTATTACAGTTTCATCAGGGATCGTACGTCTCCCAACAAGGACAAGTGGTTCTTGTTCAATGATGCTGAAGTCAAGCCGTTTGATCCGAATCAGATCGCGGCCGAATGCTTCGGCGGCGAAATGACCAGCAAGACATACGATTCGGTGACGGACAAATTCATGGACTTTAGCTTCGAGAAGACGAACTCAGCGTATATGTTATTCTACGAATGGTGCGCCGATCCCGGTGAGCAAACGAAGGAAGAGGAAGCTACCGTATCGAGTCCTATTGCCGATAATAATGCCGATAATAATACTGGGCGATCGTCATCCTCGCTAGTACGCAATAACATGAACAAACTGCCACCATTAGAGCTTAACAAGGAGCTCGAAGACTGGATCTGGCAGGACAATATGCACTTTTTACAGGATAAGAATATATTCGAGCACACATACTTTGGATTTATGTGGCAGATATGCGGCTACATACCGCAAACGCTGCTCTCCGTGCAGCCGGATATTACGGAGATGTCCGCGGAACTGTCGACGTCCTTTTTTATGGAAACATTCATACACGCCAAGGAGAAGCCGACGATGGTGCAATGGGTGGAACTGCTGACCAAGCAATTCAACGGCTCGCCGGGCGCGTGCGCGAGATTTCTCGAACGGATGGCCGGCGACTCGTGGTGGCCTATTCAGATTCTAGTCAAATGTCCTAATCAGATGGTCAGACAGATGTTTCAACGGCTATGCATCCACGTAATTCAACGATTGCGAGCTACTCAGGTGCCTCTGTATCTTCTCTGTGACGAGGAGAACGACGTCAATACAGTAGGCACGCGATCCTGTGTTACGCGATTTGTTAGAATGTTATTATCGCTTATGGAACATGCCAAGCAGCATCTTAAGCATCTCACCGAATACTTCAGTTTCTTGTACGAGTTCAGCAAGATGGGTGATGATGAGGCTGTTTTTCTCATCAGGGTGCAAGCCATCTCCACGATGGTAAACTTTTATCTTGGACATAAGACGCACGAGTTTGTTGACGCGGTTAGCGAGGAGGAAGAAGAAGAGGAGATTGTGACCGTGCCTTCGGAAAAACTCCGACCTGCGTCGTTGGATAAGATGATTATGTTGATTGCGTATTTGGTGGAGCGCAGTAGAGGACAGGATCATAGATTGGCCTTATCGCCGGCAGATCTGAGCGCCGTTGCAGGTGGCAAAGGCTTTCCCTTTTTGTATCAACAGACACGAGATCTCATCAATCTCGCTCAAACCAGAAACTTGATTCAATCGTTATGCCGTTGGAATGACAGACTGGCGATACACGTCGTTACTATGATATTCCAGGCAATAATGAAGCACACTGACGTGTGTCAACCTTTCTTCAAGTTATTGACGCTTCTGACGGAAAGTTCAGGATTAAGCGGACTGCCTTGCATGACCCAACTGATCTTAGGTAGGGTCTGGGAAGCGGCGAGAGTCGCTCCTCATGGTGCGCTCGAATGGTTGGCTCACGCGGTGACGAGGAGCAAATTAGCGCACGCCTGGGTGCTGCAAGGACTTGACACGTGGCTGCAGCACTTCCTTCTGGAACACTCCAATCAGAGGGTCCGTTCAGCCGCCGCTTTTCTGTTGGTATCGTTGGTCCCATCTACGCACTTTAGACAGGGTTATCGAACCGTTCATCGACTCAATCTAAATTGCAACTCGTCCAGAGAGCTTCAGCTATCACCGGAAGCTACTCTAATATTGCATCAGATATATACGGCGCTCTTAAGATTATTGCAACCCGCGCGCCATTACATCGACATACAAACTCATGGTACAATGAAACTCACTGCCTACTTTGCATTGCTCACATACTGCGTAGTCTCCAAAACCGAAAAATTAATGGTAAGTAAATTCTAACAGTTTTTTATAGAACAAGAGAGATTTATATAAATTAATATAATCTTAATATAAATAAATCTGATTTGTTTCAATTACAGTTCGGACAATATCTTAACGACTTGTGGACGCTTTTCCATCCGAAGCTTTCGGAACCGAGTATCCCGGTGCATCATAATAAGCAAGCGGTACTTTTGTTTTGGTATCATGTCTGCTCCGATTGCCCAGAGAATGTCGCTATGATACTCCACAATCCACATATAACTAAGAATATTGCATTTAATTACATATTGTGAGTATTACATGCATTTTTTTCTGCTCTTTAAGCCCTGCATTTGTTTTCATATTATATAGCAGTTTTTTTTTATATAAAAAGTTGAAAAATTTATATGAAAGAGTGATGTATAAATGTATGCGATATGGGACATTAGTCAGCCTATATATTATTCCGAAGATTAATCAAATGCAAAAAATTTATATCATTTAACACATAAAAATTTATAATTTTTTTTATATTTATATAATTTGCATCTTATTCATTGTAGAGCTGATCACGAAGATCAGGATGTCGTGCTATTTAACAGAGTTATGTTACCTGCATATTACGGCCTCTTGCGGCTTTGCTGCCAGCAGTCGCGCACTTTTACAAGACAATTGGCTGCACATCAGAATATTCAATGGGCATTCAAAAACATCACTCCTCATCCGACTCAGTATTCAACCGTAAGCTTTTCGAGAATCGCCTTATTAAATGTAGATATTGTTATAATTTGGATAAATTTTTACCCAACTTATTATTTGAATAACATTTTATTCGTGGTTTTTCTTTTTTTGCAAACAGGCGGTGGATGAATTATTTAAATTGATGCAATTGTTAGTCGCGAGACATCCTGATCAAACGGAACAAGAAGAGGCGGAGATCGCATCATTTAGAAGAGGCACGCTATCCTCTTATCTACAAGGGCTCGATGGTCGTTCGTGCTGGGCAACTCTCATCTCTGCTTTTCGGTATCATTATGACGATAATTGTATTTTAATATACGAGAAACATATGTACGATATATTTAGATATTGAGATTATATTACTATTTAATTTTTCTTTCAGAATTCTTATTGAATCGGACGACGATCGTTTGTACGTAGTTTACAACGGTGGTTTAAGTATGGCTCTCGAAGCGTTTCACATGCTACATATAATGTATCACGAGGCAACGGCTTGCCACGTTGCCGGTGATCTGGCAGAACTGATCGCCATTATTGTCGAGCTTGTGCGATGCGTTCGTACCGCGAGAGATGGACCGGATGCTAGAAATATTCTCGCCAATTGCAAAGAATGGCCCGATATACTCCGCAAGCTGGCAACATTACTAAACACGTACAATCCGCCGGATATGAGAAACCTGGCTATAGATCTTTTAAAAGAGCTCGTAATGCTTGTTCCTGCCGAAGCAATACTGATTCTAGCACCATTACTCTCGCACTGCCATGCAGCTCTTCAGGAATCCCATGCCGCAGTTCCGCCTGGACCGTATCTTCCGCGAAGATCTACTCCTCCCGGGAAGATGCCTAGCAGACCCGCTAGACCGATGGTACAAATGGCAGTGCCTCATTCTCAGCTGGAGGCGTCGAAAGGAGTGGATCCGGAGTACGATAGCGCCCTGCTTGAATTTTACTTACCTTATCATGAACTAATAGATGTCATGTGCAGATTGGCGATAAATAATGATTGTATGACGGATGCGTTAGTGAATTTGAGCGCTATGCTTGGATTCGAAGGTGAATGATGGTGCGAATTAAGCGACGCAAGAATAGAGTAAATTCTAATTTATCTTATGTTTGCAGGTGTACCTTTGCACTTGGCTCTATTTCCTAGATTATGGTTGGATGTGCATGCCGCTACACATATAGACAGAAAGCATATAACGTCTCTTCTATGTTCTTCCTATACGGTAGATTATGTAGACGCTGTGCTACTGGACGAAAGATCGTCGTTAGGAGTGCCGGCGATACATGCTTTTCTTAAGACTTTCTTTCCAAAATTGGCCAGTCACGTGTTGACCGAGCAAACGTGCTTGCTCATCGATAATCTGGTCAGCTCGCTAACGGCAATGGTGGATGCGGTGGACGTTGAAGCGTCAGCGCATAGGTTAACCGGAGACTTGCGTGCCCTGGCTCTCGTTTACAGTAGTAGTACAAGACTGAAACCATCCTCCAGCCTGCTGCCGGCTTTAGAGACGCTGTTGTCGCGAACACGGATTATTACAGTAAAAGAGAACCGTTCATCGTCAGAAGTGGAGTCGCCTTCCAAACGGCGTAGATTGTGCGGCGATAGTGAACCGGTCGACAAAGAACTGTGCGCGCCGATCAACGATATCGACATGGAGAACAATATTTCCGAGGCGGATATAGACAAGGCGGATACGGTGAACGATACGATGTCTTCCGATTCCGGGGATGATAAGGCCGCCACTGCCAGGCACAAATCGGGCAATGTTCAAGCGGAGACTATCGCCACCAGCGGTACTGTCTCGCCGCCGCGTCTGGTTACCACCGCCAACAGTTGTACAAATCAGTTACGCTGCTCGTTGACTAATGTCTCATGGCTCGAGATGCTGGAGAAGACTATTGTCGATCTTCAAACAATCGTGCAAGTGCAAAGCAAGAATAATTAAAATAATTACGCGCAGATGCTAAAAGCAGTACTGTTTTACAGGATACATAACGATCGGTTTTACGACTTGTAAATGTGTGTGACTCTTTGCGCAGATAGAGTTTACGGTGTGTTTGCGCTCCTTTGAAATCGGATATAACTTAATTCATAATATGTATCGTACATATGTATCGAGTTTGACTGCGATTTACTTTCCAAATATAGGAGAATAAGATATTTTCGTTATTTTGGTGACTTAAGTTACGTTAAGTTCAAATATATAAAATCGAAAGATCGAATCGCCATCGTATACATCTGAATTCTGTATAATCTTCATCAGAACGCGTTCGTTAGTGCTGTGAGATAGATTATTTGTCTCTTGGAAAAGACTTGATACGAGCACTTTAACGTGCAATATAATGTACACCATCCAGTATTCAGAAAACGCAATTAAATATGAGAGATGTTATAAATTTTAAAAAGCATTTCTCTAAATCTCGCTATTTCAGATAACTTTATTGACAAATTAATTCGATAATTTTGCGCTATGCTTATGTATGAAAGGAATTACAGGGTTTTAAGAAATTGTTAAAGTAAACAGATAAGACAGTGTATTTGATCATTAGCGCAGAAATTTTTTTATGCTCTCATATGTGTTTCTTTTGTTCATTTTTGACACATGAAATTTTGGAAAATATTGATTTAAAAAAAGACATTAAAATAAAAGTAAGGCTTTCATTTTAGACATTTTTTTTTCTGCAGCTATTATATTCTACTAATTTATCACATGTATCAAATCTCTTATCATTATGTCAATAATATTCGTTCATTAATTTCAGATAAAAAATTCATTAAATTTTCATTTTTCAATTTCCCAAGCCAACTATTTTGTTTTCAAGAAACATAAGAAGATATTAGATGCATTAATTATTTATTCCTACTTACACGCAATATCTATTGTACATTGAACATTAGAAAAGAGAGGTAAAAGAGAGAATTCATTAATATGAATGGCTAATTATAATTTGATACAGTATATATACCACATGAAGAAATCTTAATCTATTTGGAGCGTTATAAATTCAAGTTTTTAGTGAATTATAATATAAGATTTAATAATGAAGTTTGTTAATGTATTTATTTATTTTCAGCGATTATGTGAACTCCGACGGATCGAATGCAAACTATTTTTTTTTTCTTTTTTTTTTTCATTTAGCGCTGCTTAATTATGCTTTTTTTATTCAATAATCGTTTTACTTTTGTTGCAAAACTATAATTTTTTTACAGTCACCGGCTATTAAATCTACAGAGACATCTCACATCACGAATGAATAAAACCAGTCGTGAAATATTTTCAACAAGCTGAGCATTCGAGCCAACATATTTATTCCTGATTGAAGATTAGCTGGAGTCACTTTTTCAACACATGACGTTTTCATAATCGTCGAGCTTGCCAGATAATGGTACTAAGATAGCATTACGTCTAATTAAAAATTATGCTGTTCCTCATTGCAGTTACATTGCATCGGATTAGAATGTATGATGAAAGTGTATAGTATGAGAGGAAGAAGTTTATATAATTTCTTGCTTTTGACATCGCCTGTAATGCAATATAACTGCAGTGACGCATCAGGAACCTTGAAGATAAAGCTCATAGAGAAGATGCGCGTGTACAGATATGCTGGTCGACTGTTTAACAGAAAACTTTTTCCGCATTAATACTAACGCTCTCATTCTCTAGATGTCCCGTAAGCGATTCTATATATGTATATGTTGCCGAATCCGAAGAAACGGACATGTTCGATAGACTCGCGCACGACGAACGATAAACAAGTGTCCGCTTGATGCAGTGTATATTATCTTAAATGTGTCGCTACACTTGATGTACTTGTAATGAAAATGAAAAGAACGGAAGAAATATCGGCTCTCTCTCTCTCTCTCTCTCTCTCTCTCTCTCTCTCTCTTTATGTCTCTCTTTTTTTCTCCAAAAATTCGTTCTCGTAAGATAATAAATCTAAGCATGTCATTTATGAACTCGTATATTATGAACTTTAATTGGCGTGATATATATCTAGGCGTTATATATATCTAGATATATAATAAAAAAATATGATTTATTCTTTTTTAATCACGCATTTCCTCGTACGCGCGTGTTTCTTGTGTTTAAAATAAAACAGATATACTTAAAAGAGAGGTAGGAAATGATAAATAATATATACTGTGGAAAGTGAATCTAAAATGAGAATCGCAATTAAAGTCGATGATCTTTAATTGTGATTAGATTTTGACGAATTATATATTTAATTCTTTGTAAAATAAAGAGTCGATATAAAATAATTAATATTGACTTTAATTAATATGCGTTATTACATCGACGCTAAGTATTAGTGTGCAGGATTTCACAGTTCTGAGCAAATATTTGCTTAATAAAAACTCTTTTTAGGGTGAATATATATAAAATATTAATATATTAATTATTAATATTTTATATGTACGTACACAGCGTGCATATACGATCCATCTAAAACAGCGGTTTTGAATCCCGCAGCCGAAAAATTATTTACACATCAATGACATGCCACGCGTATGTGTATACATTATACATTATATATATAATTTTAATGAAAAGAAACGATATAGGAAGAAGAGCATTTATATATACACAAGTATTACAAAAATTTCAACATTAAAACGCAATGATAGGATATTGGCGCTCTCGTTGACTTTTCATGCTCTTGAAATATCGCCAACAATTTATGACGATGTACGTTTGAAAATAAAAGGCACTCGGCGATGAAATAAAAAAAAGTTTGTCAAGACTGTGTGCTAAAATGTGTGTGTTAAACGCATATTGCAATTCTTTTTACTTTTTTTCGATCATTTTATCCATTTCAGCCATATATCGTGAAACCATTCCGTCAGGGTTTGTATATCTATGGCGTGTGTCCACATTATTTTCATTTATCTATTTATTATCATTAAGATGTATAGTTTTTCGAGCGATATAATATAATAAAAAGTCTCTTCATTTTAAAAGGAAACATTATATTCTGCTATACATCCCGTCCGAAATGTAAGATTAGCATTTTTAAAACAGAGTTTTATCCATTTTTAACGATAAAACGATAAAAAAAATTATTTTATAAAAAAACAAAATTTAATTTAAAATTTTCTTTACATACTAGCTTTATCTTTCGTAAAATCTATTTTTGGAAATTGGCGAATAAGTTTCCTTTGAACAAAAAGAAACGACTTTAGAAACTCTTTTTTATAAAAAATAATGATTGAACACACTATGAGAAGAAAACAACACATTTCAAAGATGATGTTACGTAAATAAATAAGTCAAAATGACATCAAAATAGAGAGAGAGACACGATGATTTTATATCAATAAATAAAAAAAAATATTTGAAAGAGATATTTCGCGTGTCTTGATACCTGTAGCGTTCACTAATATAAACTTACTATCGACAATTTTCGGTATCATTATATTTTATAACTAGTGACAGCAAATAAAATGACAGCCAATAAAATGTTATTTTATTTATATATGTAGAATAAAATGACATGCACATTTTTCCAAATTAATTAATATAATACAAAATTATTTTTACTCACGGCAAAATTTTACAAACTAATATATAAATTTCTTATTTCAATAACAAATAAAGAGAACGTTAAAAAAATAGAAATTTTTTCTTTTCTTCTGAATTTGGGATTTCCATGAAATTGAATTCCTTCTTTTCGTTCCATCTTTTCTCGCAATCTTCTTTGGCCTACTTTTACGTGTATGTGTATGCGTGCCGCAAGCCGCATCGTGAGTACCGTCAATCAGCTGATGTCTCGTACTTTTTTCACTGAAAAACATTTCTCTGTCATTATTCGTATTTGCGACGACGCATCGAAAATGACGTAAATAACTTGGAAATAAGTCAAGCATAGATTGTGTTTATAAACGCGCATGATTAGCTATAAATATGGATAACGTTCGCTCGTCGGTGGATAACCTCTTCAACATGCTGTCTGGTTTGAGCGCAGGTCACGAGAAAGCTTTGAAACAGGGAATCTACAATGCCGTCGCGCTCTTCCTTTTATGTCTGGTCTCAGCAGCCGGCTATGGTCTTTACATTATATTAAGTCCCTTTGTCAAACCCTTAATTTGGGCTCTGCTATGCGGTTCCGTCCTATTCCCGTTCAAGTACTCGTTGACCACGATGGTACAATCCTGGTTCGCTCAGGTAGAAGCATCTCGGTCCCCACTGATTGTCAACGTGAGCCTGCTGCCCATACACATATTCGATAATATTTCTGAGAATCTGGGCTCCTTTTTATGGATACGTATCAAATATATTGTCGGGGCATTATCACTGGCGTTAGCGCCCATAGGTATATATCATTATACTCCTAACATTATGACATGTCTCATGCGAAGGATGTTTCAAGTGTTCACCACCGTCTCTGGATTCTTCATCCCAACATGCAATATTTTTATGGTATAAATTATGTTAATTTTCTCTTATCTTGTAGATATGTATGCTGTTATTCAACTTGACAGAAATAGTTTTTTGAATAATCAATTGGATTTTGTCTTACAGGTCTCTACAATACTTGTTGGATATCTGACAATACTATACATTTATTGGACGCCATCGAACTCTAGCCGTTTTCGTTACACGTCTTTTGTGATGTGGTTCATCATTACCATGTATCTCTCGAGTATGGCAGGCACTTATCGAGTCTTGGTTTTTGCCACTCTACAAATTCTATGCGCGATCGGATTTATTTACGAAGTGTTATCGATTATGGAAAATCAAGAGCTGAACGGTAGACACTTGACCTTCTCGGAGGCAGCACGATTCGCTTTAACGAATAATTTATTACCAAGTCCGCAGGAAAACATATCAGCTTCATCGGAGAGCGATAAAACACAGACGAACGATCAGATTTTAGAGGAAGAGAGTACTATGGATACGTCGCTTTGTTCTGAAGAAGACGTGAAGATGCCAATGTCGAGAGTCAATAGAATGCTCGGCGCGTTCAAATTCGACGTAAAGTCAATGTCCTTGGATGCGGATGCTGGCCTCTCGTCTGCGCATAAACCGCGACCTGCGTGTAATGTACATTCTGAAACAACATTACGTGAGCGTTATTTGCTCAGCAAAATAAAGGCTGAATTACGAATGTCTTTAGATATGCAAGATGATGAAGTCGATACTGACAAATATATGTATGGAGCGCTATACGCGTGCGTTGGTATGCTTCTTTGGAAGCACAGATGGATCTCGTATATCCTGGTGATCCCATTGGTGTATTATATCGTCAAACAGTTAGGTCGTTATTTTGGTTTTTGGGAAATCATACGCAGACAATATGATTCGACAATACAAACAATCAAATCATGGTGCCTGGAACGACATCAAGCTCTCATACCCTCCAATATCAGAGGTCTCTATAAAGTAAGCATTATCGTGGATGAAAAACTGAGGAATGTTCTGAAGGAATCTGTTAACGCGGTAGCGACTGCCTCTGTGATACTTGGATTGATCGTTTTCACCACTTGTGCATCTATTTTTATAACGATACAGGTACAATAAATACTTGTAATCTCATTGATCTATACGATCGCTTCTGTATCGTTAGTTCTGTCTATAGGTTTATATGGAAGGTTTGCATCTTGTTCAAGTAACGGGTGAAATATTGAATTCCTCCTTGATGAACAATCCTGATATTGATTGGGTTCCAGAGAAATGGGAAGAATCTGTTAATAGTGTTTTAGATAATGCTTATACTTATGGACGAAGCGCTATATCAGAAGGAGTAAGAAATTTACTTTTTTTGCTTTTCTTCTTTGCATATGCTACAGGTTCACATCCTTTATTTAGATACGAAGTCTCGTGAAAGATCTAGAACCGTCCAAAGCGGAGCAAATGGAGAAGAAAGTCTTGGAGCTTTGGGATCGTCTCTACCAAGCATGGATGATGTCGAATGTGGATGAAAATTTTGTGGGTCCTACTGTAGACACTACGTCTGCGTATTTTGCTTGGGAGAATTTCAAGGAAAGCTTCGGGAAAATGCCTCTCCGTGAGTGATTCTATATTTAAAAATTTATGAAATTTACAATGATTCATTTTAGATTTTTTATTTATTTATCATATAGAATCACTTTTTGTCATATCAAAATGAAATGCTTATATGAAATTTCTTTCTCTTCCAGATTTCTTCAATATGGCAAGCCTACAGAATTTTGCCAAGGAAAATATTGGTATTTTAATGTCAGTGCTTGATTCTATTTGGAGCATTGTCAAGGGTAATATGTCTGTGATACTGACAATATTCACAGAACTATTCTACATCGTACTTATGAGTGGATCAGCTGTATTTAATTTTATACTTAGCACAGTATGCATAACATATTTTATGAAGATTTGATATAAAATGAAAAGATACGAGGTATAAGAATTTTTTTATTTTAGGTGGTTTTCTTTACGACTCTATTTTATTTACTCAGTTCCAGTGGTAAAACTTATAAACCCATTGAATTGACAACAATGTTCAGTCCCATTAGTTGTCACAGGTAAGTACATCGATATTTTGAATTTAATGCCTTTTATTTGTATGCATATGTACATGTGTGCAAGAACTTTAAATTTTATACAAAAATATTTATCTTTATTTCTAACAAGCACAACCCATGAAGGGTAAGTTAATCTTCGTATAGTAGCTGGAGTCAATATTTATTTAAATAATATGATTATATTTGAAAAGTCGATTATTTTTCGGGCGATGAAAATAGCAAGACAATGTTGATTTTCTCCAGATTCGCCATCGCGTTACAAGAGGCGGTAATCGGGGTGTTCGCAGCGACTTTCAAGCTGGCTTCCTTCTTCGGTATGTGGACGTGGTTCATACACAACTTATTCCAAGTGAAGATTGTTTACTTACCATCGGCCCTCGCGACTATGCTGGGTGCAGTTCCTTTCTTAGACGCGTACTTTGCCTGTATTCCGGCCACGATAGAACTCTGGTTCACCCGCGGATCGATGCTCGCTATTCTTTTCTTTCTTTTCCATTTTCTCCCCTGTAACATAGTAGTGACAGAATTCTATAAAGAGATTAAAGGGTAAGATCGCTTTATAATATATAAGATTTAATAAGTTTCCAGTCACATATAATACACAATATTTTTGCATATACATTTTGTTGATTTTAGTGGCGGGCATCCTTATCTGACAGGCCTCTCGATAGCAGGTGGAATTTTCTGTTTAGGCGTAGAAGGGGCAATTTTTGGTCCTTTGCTTCTATGTTGTATTATGGTTGTCATCAATTTAAGTCGACGTTATCTACATTCGCCCGAAGATGAAGTTACACTTCCAGCGTATTCCAGTACACCGTGATACGAGGCAAAATAACAGTATGCTTTTATTCTAACAATTTACTTTGTTTAATAACGTTGCGATTATGGGCTTGAATCCCTAGCTTTTATTAAGAACTATAAGATCAAAAATTTTATATTAACATTTTATGAAAGTTACCGTGTACAATAGCTCGACTAAACGTGCAACGCGCACACAAACGTGTAAAAGCTGAATTCAGACCAATCACAAACAATTATCGACGAATATCAGTGAACGTGAAGAGAAGTTAATTATTTAATATTTTATCTCTTTTTATATAAAATATTTTTTTATGAAGTTTTTGTGTATATAATTATTTATAAATTAATTTTTTATGTATATAAAAAAAAACATAATACTTCTTCGCTGATGCTCGTGATCATTTACATTCTCACTAGATTGGTCCAAATTCTGCTCAAATTCATACGTGCTTTACATATATATACTTTTATGTGATAAGAAAACGAAGAGAAATCTCGGCTTACGCTTATTAGCCTTAGAATTATACCTATATACATATAATAAAAACAAATTATTTTTAATATAATCATTATTTTTTATTTTTGAAATTTGGTTTGAAATGACATAAGTTTGCATAGTCTTCCATTATCTCTGATTATAAATTTGGTACATATATATATATATATATATATGTATATATATATATATATATATATATATATATATATATATATATATATGCATATAGTTCTGTAGCAATTACATATATATGATAATTTTATTTGTGTATTACATATATATGATAATTTTATTTATGTATTACATTATATATATATATATATATATATATATATATATATATATGTTTTGTTTTTAATATATCGATTATTTTATATGCAAACAAAAATAAATGTTGAAATGTACTGACTTCAGGACTTAACATATTATGCATATTTTTCATGTCAGATGTGTAAACAAAGATATGTGTTTATGGTAATAAATTTTCTCAACGTTTAATGCGTGTTATTATACGCTAAATTATAATTCATTGAAATAATCGAAACGTAATCCTCGATAGCAGCGCGATGTCCAATTTCATGTCCATGATACTTGGTGGAGCCGTAATTGTGCTTATTATTCTTATCGGATTTGAAGTTTATTTACATTACGATACTTACTTTCCGTCAAGAACAGTTTAAAGAAAGTACGATATAATGAAATAAAAGAGTTTATTTATATCACAGTAAAAAATTTATGTATGCGATATATTTATCGCAAATAATTATAATATATAAAGTAATTCTTTAATCGATACCTCATACATAATTATGTAACAAAATCATAAATATTACATACGATTAATATAAATTTTCTGTTTCTCTAAAACAGAATATCGAAATTGTCATCAAAATTGCTACGTGCATTGTAAATATCGGACAATGTAGCGAGTCTTATATTGCTTCGCAACAATTCGATCGTGGTCCCTTCGTACGCATGGAAAATAATTTCTTTTTTTCTCTCAAACATGTGAAAACCATTCTCAGAAAAACGGCCGCGTATATTTCCCACCTCTAACCATACGAACAGCGCTATATTATCTGTTGATAACACAAGCTTGAAATCGGGATAATTGGAAAGCTTTCCAGGTAAGGAGTGATTTTCTTCGATTTTCACCTGAAATGAGAGATATCAATCTCTTCGTAAGTTGCAACACATCAAATGTCGATATCCAGATGATTTGCTTACGGTAACATTGGCTATTGGTATATCTGCATTTTTTAGTGCATCAGGATATATATAATTGACTGGAGCAATCAAAGATCCAGATTTATCTGTGAGTGATAAAGCGGCTATGCAAGATCTTTTGGCGGATTCCAATGATCCGCAACCCGCTTGAACGAGAAATTCGTCTAGCAAGAAAGATGTAATTCTAATGGCTTTATTGGATTCCTGAAAGAATAAATATATAATCATATGGATATTTACGCATATCATGCATATACGCGCTGTTTTCTTTCTCTCCACCGATATTTACTATTATAATATCATTGAAAGACTTTGCAAATACGGATGTTATGGATCTCCAATTATAAACATGAATTTCCATTGTACAATTTGTTAACTTATACAATCGATCAGATACAATATATATCGAAAGTTCATTGGAAATAGACAAATGGGGTGTAACGATAATAGGTGCAAAGAAATCTTTGGCGTAGTAATGAAGCATCTTCCAGCGACCTTCGACATCTGTAAAAATGACGTGGAGGATTTTTACATGACACGTATTAAGATTCAAAAAAATTCTCTCAAGTTTAAATCGCTACAGAATATTTCTAGTTCTAGTGTTACAAGATTATCATATATAAAATGTCTTTAAGTATACCTATCGAAGACCATGAAGGAGCTTGCCAGACGTCGTTGAGCTGCCAATAGAGAGCCCCCATTGTCATACCTTCGCCTATAGAATTCACCTCGGACTTGGTCTGTCTGTAAGCTTCCGTTTGTATTCTCATGGAAACGGCTTGATTAATCTGACTGAGATAAATGTAACTCGCGAAATCTCGGATGCTATTGTTACTTTGCGGTATAACAAAATTGTACGAGATCAACAGCCGCATGTACTGATTGCCGAACGACAGATGTTGTCGATGTTTCACAAAGTCACTGTTCACGTGAAGATCTTTCGCGCTTTCCACAGCGGTCGCTATCGTGTATATCGATGGCCAAGACTGAAACCCGTACTCGGAACAAAATCTTGTCCGAGGATACTGGGTGATGTCCCATCCATTTCTGATATAATTATAATAATGAACTGAAAAATATGCACAAGCGCATTTAACAGTTTAGCAAATGTGTTCTATTGGCATATTAAAAAATTAGATTGAAAACAACGCATTTCTCCGGATATTTTAGCAAAAGAAAAAGAAGTTCATTTTTTGACAAGAATTACAATAGTCTAATAATATTTATATTCTATATATATTACCATCTCCGTAGAGATTCGAGTAAGGATTTATTCCGGTATAGTTGTATGTTTCCTCGTACGCCCCATTGCCCGGGCTAGATACAAGGAACGGTCTTACGGAATCTAATTTTTCCACTTTTCTCTTCAACAGATTCACATAAAGCTTCACGTAATCCTCTTTGTAGATTTGAGCGGATCCGGTACCATACCAATTTCCATATAATGCTGCTTCGTTCTCGTTATTTCCAGCCCAGAGTACGATGCTTGGATGGTTTTTCAAACGTATCACGTTCTGCAATATCTCTTGCTCAACATTCTTCAAGAAGGAATCGTTCGTGGGATACATGGCGCACGCGAACATGAAATCTTGCCAGAGCATAATCCCATATTCGTCAGCCAAATCGTAAAATAATTTGGACTCGTAGACACCACCTCCCCATATCCTCAGCATGTTCATGTGCGTCTCTTTGGCGGATAATAGCAAGTGCCTGATAGTGTCTTCCTTCGAGCCCAATTCGGGGAAGACGCTGGCTGGGATGAAATTACTGCCTTTAGCAAAGATTGGTACGCCATTCACGCGAAAGTAGAAGCTCAGTCCCTTTTCCAAAGGTTCCTCCACCAATTCCACCGTTCTGAAGCCTACACGAATCCGTTTATGCAATACACTATTCGCCGTTGTCACAGTGGTAGTCAAATGGTACAGGTGTTGCTTGCCATAACCGTTTGGCCACCAGTTCTCAACGACGTCCTTGCAAGAAAAAAAATATTAGATTGTTGAAAATATAAAAACTATCACATATTAATGATCATGTAGAAGAACTTACTGCAGGCACAATGATTGAGATGTTAATATTTATATATTTTTCGCTTGTATCAAGTGTAATCTCACTGGTATTACTGATGAGTTCGTTTTGCGAAACGTGCAATATCGATGCTACATGACAACTAATTGTTGATAAATTTTCCTTCTTACTCTGTATCGTTTCGAGAAATATCGTAACAAGAATATTCCAGATGTTCTTCTCTTTGCGTATATCAGTTGTAACATCATTGATCAATAGATCATTCATAGAAACCAATTCAACATTTCGCCTGCGGACTTATAGCTTAAATTATATTGATGAAAAATATAAACGAGAAATATATTGCAAGATGGATGATTTTTAATTACCAAATGCCAACCGAGGGAAACGCCGGTCCCCAATCCCATGAGAAACTAGCTTGCATTTTACGAATATGATTTACGTGACATTGTCCATTATATTCTTTGGGTACACATATTGGTGGTACAATGTAATTTTTTCTTTGTTCATCATATAAATCTTCTGCTACTTTGACAGCTGAATGAAATGCGACTTGAAGCAGATTCTGATCTTCCTGTGTGTCCCAAATATAAAAATAATTTTACTGTCAAGGAATATATTATATTTTATGCTACTTGATTGACACAATTCTCTTACTTTGATATAATTTGTTACATCAAAAATATATCTCAAAAACATATTTGAAGTCTGTCCAATTATATGACCATTCAAGGAGACATTAGCAAATGTATCAATTCCATAAAAAATCAAGACTATTTTGCGAGCTTTTAGAAAATCACTGCTTACTAGAAAAATCATAGATTATATATATAAAAGAAAGAGAGAGAGAGTGTGTGTTCTATACTCATTCCGATTTATTTACCGTTAAAATTTTTGGTGTAAACCACAGATTGATTTCCAACCCAACGATTATTTACATCGTTTCTTCCAAATAGATTATTCTCTATTATGTTATTCTTATATAAATCTGTATAAATTCCTCCAGGAACAGTTGCGCTAAAGTTAATGTCTGTAGAAAAGAATAATTATACAGTAGAGTATCTAGATAAAAATATTTTATCTACAGATAAAAATATAGAAGAAAAGAGAAAACAACTTTTATAAAAAATCAAATCCAAATCTCTCTTACCATTATTGCATTCATGAAAGAGTTCCTTTTTAGCTGAAAAAAATAGTAATTCTTGTAGTAATTTAAATGATCAATGGAGGATGTATACATGTTATTCTTTGTAACTAATTATATACAAAAAAGTATCTTATATGATATATCCAGAAGTTTGTCAAAAAGAAATGGCATATCTATTTTTGAAAAAGGATAAGAATATCTGATAATACGTACGACAGATATTAATGGCCCCTCTCCATGCGCCATTTAGATTTATAGATTGACAATGTATACTTATTAAAGAGGAAATCCATAATATCAAAATGAAGAACTTCATTTTAGCAGCTGTGACAGAGATATATTGAAGTACGAGGTAAACTAATTAAAATCAAAAACTGAAAGGAATTCAGTAAAATGTTTATATTTATTTATTATTTTTCGCATGCCGACCTCCGATATAAATATAAAGATAAAAACGAGCAGCGGCTTCTTATTTAAGAAGACCTTTCTTACTATCTAATCCGGGATGAAACACTTCACTTTTCTTATCAGAGGTTGATTATTACTTTAGATTAGACCAAAGTTCCATCCATAACCTTGATATCGTGAGAAAATATTATCTTTTTGTACAAAATAGCTGATGTAGATACATATTTTTTAGTGATAAGAATTCTATCTATTAAAAAAAAAGTCATAAGTTTCAATATTTCTTCAAGTTGCAGGAGTGATTTCTTAAATGTCAAGCTTTCTTTATAAAAGGTTAATGAAAACTCTTGAAAATTTTAATATTTTAATGCTATTTTATTTATAAACAATAAATTCTATTAGTATAAAAATATCATATGTTAATTTACATTTCAGCGCATTAAGATAATTTTGCAGAAATTAAAGCGTACATATGTTTATACATAGAACCTTTTGAAAAATGTTCTGGAATTTATAAAACATTATTTGAGAAACTTTACAAATCGCTCAAATATATTATAACTTAAACAACTTAAACAACTGCATACACATTGCAAAATAAAATTTTATTCATATGCAAGTGGAATGTATTTGATTATATATATATATATATATATATATATATATATATATATATATATATATATATATATATAAATTAGTAGAATATTTATGCAATATAATCTTTAATGCAATACATTACCAAAACAAAATAAGAGATCATTATCTTTTATCTAACAATTTTTATCGTTATTAAAAACATAATAAAAATATAACAAACAGAAAAAGATTTGATCTTTATAATGATATTTATATTGAATTTGAGATAAATTTATAAAAAGAATGATTGATAACTATATTGAAATAAATTTATAAAATCTCAACTTGCAATTTTAGTTTTAATACTAATCTCTGATAAATTTGAAGTAGATTATTTTTCAATTAAAAGATACTAGTTGTTTATGAAGAATTTTATTCAGATTTATGAAAAAAGGGGCTTTTTATGAATTAAACTTTATTACTTTTAGGGATAAACAGATAATAAAATCTATTTCTTAAATTACTTTCAAATAGACTTTACTCAAATAAAATTTTGTTTTGAGAAATTCGTAATTTGAAAAATTTATAATGTTGAAAGTTATTTTCTTCGACACCTTTTCATTAACAATTTTTTAAACTTGAATGTTCAAAGAATCGTTAAAATTACGCGAGTTACAAGACATTCTATACTATATGATACTCTGTAACATGGAATGTTAAGCAAACGCAAGAAATATGCATATCAATTGCTTAATCCTATGCGATGCTTAACTCATGATATGCCAAAAAGCTTTCTTTAAGTGAAATAAAAAATAATTATACGTTTAAAAGAAAATCCTCGTATAACGATCAATAAACATCCCCTTTCTATTACAACACATTTCCTTTGGTATATAATTTTCTTTTTCTATTAGTATTTATTTTTGTTTTGTTATCAGAGGGAAACTGGCCCAAATAAGCTATCTCGGAATCTTTCTGTTCATTGATTATTCGCTTATTAGTGTGAAAAGATGAAGCAGGTATATCGAAATCTTGAGATCCTGAAGAAAAAGAAAATAAATCTAATACAAACGGCAATTTAACCGAAATAAATAATTGGGAAATCTTTTAAATAATCGTTAAATATGAAGATAAAAAAAAGAAATGTAATATTCATGTATCAACAATGTATTTAAAAAATAAAGAAAATTCGGCTTTAAAAGTTCGTCAAATTTGCAATTCCCAATATGATTTATAAGTTCTCCACATAAACTTGTATAAAGGCAAATGTTTATAATTGTTTTTTTTTATATTATATATTATATTTTTTTATATTATACCAAAGAAAATTAGTAAGTTTGTTTGCTGTATAATTAAAAAAAATTATCTAATGCATCGATAAGATAAATATTTATCAGAGAAACCAGAAACACACACACAATCAGCAAACAATAGATTACGTAACACTGAACGTACCATGCGAATGCCTTTTATCATGCTTAGTGATACATTGCTGAACATGGTCCTCATATTCTATCCCATTACTAGTTTTGTATTTGCTGCATATATCACATTCTAATATAACCGCGTCATTATCATCCTCTTCATTATTGATCTCAAATTGTTCACAATTAGCGGCATGATCCTGTATCTCGCTATGCGGAAATACTTTATTACATATAGGACAACTTACGTTATTTGTCGAAGTAATTACATTATTAGATTGATTGCCATTCTGTACATCCAACTCCTATAAATTGTAAAAAATTAATATTAATAAATATTCAGAAAACGAGATAAAGAGAGAAAAAGAGAAAAAGGAAGTTACGTAATTTAATAACTTACTGGAGTTGTTTCATATGATTTCTCCTCATCATCAGACATTAGTTGATGTTCCCAGCTATTTCCATTCTTTATCCTACTTGATTTTTCTTCTTTCTTTCGTTGTTGGCAAAGTTTTGGTCTCTTTTCCTTTTTTCGCTCTCCATCGCTCTCATCTTCTTTTGCCTTTGTTTTTTCATCCGTATTATGAAGCGATACTTGTTTCTCGTGTAATCTAGATTGTATCATTTTCGGTATTGGTAATGGTCGTATCTTCACATTCTTTATTACTGCAGGTTCTTCCTCGTCGCCACTCCAGTCTTCTATCAATTTCTGATAGATTTCTTTGTTTGTCAATGTATTCTTTTGCTTTTTTGTCTCTTCGATAATTTTATTCTTATTGGTTTGCCGCGTTTTTGGAAATGATTTCGACGTAGCAGTTCTCTTTCTGTGTCTCGATAGACTTAAACGTGTCTTAGGACTGGGCGGTACTATTCTTCTCGGGTATGTATTTAATTCTGTTACATTTTCATTTTCTTCATCAGTTTTCTCAGAGCATACAGATTTAATATGCTCATTGTCAAAATCTATATCGCTATTGTCATCGTTGATAGAGTTTCCTTGACGCGCGATCACACTCGATGTTGCTTTTTCATGACTGTCATTATGTGTGTGTTGATTCGCGGCACGCTGTACGTTACTCGATTTACTACCAGATTGTACTCTCTTCTTCTTGCCACGAGTGGAATCCCATTTATCTTCTTCGTCCTCAGTGGAACTTTCTTTATTCAGACTAGCGATGATAGAGTTCGCTTTACGTTTACAAGCTCGCTCATGATTATCTCTGTATGTACATTCTGTTTTGATCTGTTCAGTCTTAGATTCGGTTAATAATTTTTTATCCAAGCTACTATTAGCAGTGCCGACCTACAGAAACAAGGATTAGAATCAGAATAGAAGTAAACAGAATTGAATGAAGTAAACAACTATCTTTTCTTTTTTACACAAATATAATTTATTCAAAAATGTTTCGCAGTTTACAGCATTTAATAACTGTGTTCTTGTAAACGCTCATGTATACATATCTGTGTATAAAAGTAATATTTTATAATATTAATAAAAAATATCAAATGTCTTTCTTATAATTCATTTGACAACAAAATACTACAGAATGGCTTGTATAAATAATTTTATGTGTATATACTGTTATAAAGTTAAAATATAATAACATCAGCAAGTAATACATGGAAGTTAATTTATGCACAGTATTAATAAATCGAAATAGATGCATCTTTTGGACATAGCATATATTATAATGATATATTGTACAGTCTCAAAGAAAAAAAAGATTAAGATAAAATTATGTCACAGATTTCTCATAAAAGATAAGAATGAAATAAAAATTATTTACAAAAAAATTTTTATAAGTTAACGCAACTTTTTGACATAAACTAAAATTTCTATAATTCGACTTTATCAATAACTCCAGTGTTTAAATTAATGAGTTTATAAGTGATGCTTAATGGACTTTTCTCAAATGAACAATTTCTTTCAGATATATTGAAATAACATAAATAATAAAAAGTGAGTAAACTTTTAGTAATATTCTCTAAGTGAACATCTTATATAAGAAAAGGATTGCAGTGCAATCTAACAAAATAAAATTCAAATACTGGCGAAATTTTCTAACATCGAATTGGCATATAAATAGTCTCTTTCATGTTAAAATAACGCTTATATATGTATATTATAAAAAGAAAAAAGAAAATCTTATGCTCATTTGCGATATGAGCGATACGGGAGGGATTGTAGGGTGGTACCCACCTGAATGGGTGACCCCCATTGAAATATCAAATCAGCAGGAAGCCAACTGTACCACAAATCTGCTATTTCCTTCAAATGCTGGTTCATAAATCGTATTGCTTGGTCGCGCTGCTCAGACGTGTGCGTCTCATTGTTGTATCTTAATGATATACGTTCCCCAGTCAAAGACCGATTTGGTTGTTGCAAAGGCACGTCATTTTCGTTGATGCAGACATCGAGCGGATTCAGTCGCCATCTTTCTAATCTTTGAACAAATTCGCCTTGCGTATCTTGCGCCATTTCTCTGTCCGCCGCGTTCTGGCTCTCTCGTGGAATGTTTGTTGATCTTGATGAGAGAAAATGATTTGTACTGTGGGTAGAATTGGTGCTCTCAAATTGTTTCTCGAATATTTCGTCACTATCCGAGCTCTTGCGCCTGTACATAGAGTTTCGTACTTCGAAAAGGGACGGAGATCCCGGATTGTTGATGTAGGAAGCAGTCTTATGCTCGTGTACTGTTGGAGACGTGCGATTCAATCTATAGGAGTATGATGGATATTTAGATACCTCTGTACATTCCTGTACCGCCGTTTCTTGCAATGCATTCGCATCAAACGCAATTTCCGAGAGGTGTTGATTATTAGTATGTTGTTCCTGAAATATTTTTAAGCAATATGTTTCATCTCTTTTCTAATTTCTTGGATTCAATATATACATAAAAATCAAATTTCAAATTTATAATAATAATATATATAGAATTCTTATTTCACAAGGTATCATAATTTATAAATTAATTATAATTACATACCTTGTGCGTATCGTTATTATTGGCAGCTTTTGATGTGTCTGGAGACTCATTGATAAATACAAGTAATCGTTTCATTTCTTTGTATGTGAATTGTGGTTCGTATATTCCGATATCTAAAGAAAAATCAATAATTATCAATTGTGCTTGTAACAAATAATATCTTAATCTTTTTTTTTATAGAGAAAATTTCATAGTAACAAATATATATATATATATATATATATATATATATGATTGTTGATGATTTAAGTCAATTGCATTCTAATTAATATGCTATACACATATTCAATAATATGTGGCAAAATCAAAGATATAAAAATTGACACAGTTGATCCTTTTTCATGCAACTACGTTGAATATTTCGCATCGTTTCGCCACAAGCAAATCCAATTACCCGTGAGCTCGCGCTTCATTTCTTCCTCCTCGATCTTCCTCGCGGTTAACCACTCGTTTTTTTCTCGTTCCATGCTGTCCGATATAAAGGGCGAGTGAGAATTTGTGAAAATCGTGCGAGATAATCCACTTCTTATAGATGCACAGTATCAAAGCATCACGTGCCTCGCGTGAAATATTCGCTCTAACAGAATGTAAATAAAGATCTCTCTACGCCGCAATAAAGCATGCTTGATTGCTTCTCCCTCCAGTTTCCAGGTTCCTCTCCTTAGATCGTCTCGCAATGTCGCGAGATGTGACACTAGATTAGATTATTAGATGTCTCTCGAACATTGGTTCACTTTAGTTGCTTCGCGCGGATAACACGCTGACAAGCTATAATACCATGATGTCATAAGTTTTTTTTTTTTTTTAACTGAACTTTGCAGATTTTTCCTTTTCTTCTTTTGAACTTTTATATATATATTTATCTCATTCTACTCTAATTCAGATAAAAGAAAACAAACTTATTGTTATTTCTCGTTTGCGTATATATATATATCGCAAAAAAAACCTTGATATTAATAAAAATTGTCAGAAAATACTTCTTGAAAAAGTCCTTGGACCTTGGATCTTGGACGACCTTTAGCGCCTCTGATTGCAGAAGTAGCGAATTAAATGTGGACCACGTGACCAATAATGGACTGTCGCGCCAAATTTAAGTTACTAACGTACGCGTGCGCGTCTGTATACAAGGTGTCCCTGATCAACTGTTGCTTCTTGAGCACACTTTGAGACGCGTAAAAATTTTTAAAATGAAAATTACAAGATCATAATAATTTTCACATGCAAATCAAATTTAAAATTTGCACATTTGAAGCACGATAAAAATTTGCAAAATCAATGAGGATCGAAATAAAAGATCCTTTCACGTTTGTAAAATGCGATGAGAAATAAAATACAATGAATTAAGGTATTTAAGAATAAAATGTACAAGGAACAAAGAACATCTCCTATTCATAGCAAACGATGCATTCTCTGATACATATATAGATGTTGAATAAATATCTTTTCATCTTTTGTTATTAAAAGTTTGTGTTTCTTATTGTATTATATTTTATTTTTATTCATAAAATCTTTTATTTTATATATATTTTTATTTTTCCCTCACATGTATCTTATTTTGATATCTTATCATGTATAATTTTACTGACCATAAAACGCTAGCGCTCCAACTCACTATTATATATTTTATTTTTACACAGTGTATAGCTCTTTTAAAGATTATGTACCTATAAAATATTCAGCGAAGATTACGATATCCCAGCTGAAGAACGTTGCGAGCGTTGTGGAAGATTTATAAAAGTTGTTCTTTGTAAATGCGCTCTATACTATATGCTTTTTTGTATTTAAAATGATATAAATATGTAATTAAATATCACAAAGAAGAAGAAAAAGAAGTATAAGATATTAAAAACTCGATATATTCACTTTTTTCTCTTATTTTTACACATAATTTTTAATAATAATATATACATTTTCAAGAAAGGAGATACTATAAGAATGCGAAATATATTTTATAAATATAAACAAACTTCAAAATATTACATAAAGATATAAAAAAATAACAGATCGCTATTACCAATTAATTTATCTAATATTTTTCGCCATCAAAAAATATACATAAATATTGCGTATCATCTGTGTATTTTAAATCGTATTTTCTTACATCATCTATGCTCATGCAAACCATCTTCGAGCGATAGAAAAAAAGAAAGAAAACGACGTATGTACACAATAATAAATATTCAAGCGACACTAGTCGTTCGATATTTTTCTTAGGCTATAAGATATCCCTGAGACCTGGAGGGTTAGTTTTCCATGACTTTTCTATTTATTCCGTTGTATTGAACCGCGTGTGCGTTACCGGGAAGAAAAGAAAACGGGCATATGTGTAAAGACGTAAATATGCGTTTTCCGAGGGTCGTCGGTCGTCCTCGTATGTGTGTACTGTGTATGTAAAAACATATACAAGATACGTAGATCCATCATCATCGACTCGGTGTACGGTATATGTATATGGTGTGTACGCTGCATAGACGGAGGACGCACTGACGGCTGACGGCTGACAGCTGATCTACTGACGGCGGTACGCAGACTACGCAGTACTTATATCGCTCGCATAGCGTGACGAGCCTTCGTCGTTCGCGACATCGCCGAATTTTCCTGCGAGTTTTTTTTATCTAAAAAATTCTTATCGTACCTATATCGTCGACGTCGCGCTGTATATTCGCCATGCCGTACGCGAGATAATGTCACGGTCCGCTGTTGGACGGTCGCGCTCGCCGACGGAGACGAGGTTAGGCGCGCGCGATTTATTATCAATCCTGACGTGTCAGATACGAAGCGCAAATGGCGGCCGAGGAGGATGTGTCCGCGCTCGGCGAGCGAGTCGACAAGCTTAGCGTCTCCGCGACGACGACAGATGAGGACGATGAAGCAGTGAGCAAGGTCCAGAATAACGCCGAGAATGGTGACGCGAAAATCTCCGAGCCCCGGCTCTGGGGCTTCGAGACCCGAGAGCTTTACAAACTCGCGCACAACTTCTATAAAGGTGAGTGCCGGATATTTCGATTCTTTGGTCACTTTAAATATGTGAACGTGTGTGTGTGTGTGTGTGTGCTTGCGACGCAATCAGATAAATTTTCTTCGATAAGATCCATAAAATTTCTTCGAATCTCTTGAGCCAAAGACTGTAAATATTTCTTGTATTTTCAAATTTTTATATAAACTTTTATGATAAAGAAAAGTAAACGATAAATTTTTTGAAACATGAAAAAGTTTGAAAAATTCTAATCTAAGAACGTTATTTGTCAAAGATGTATAATATAATTGAAGATTTACATTATTCATTTGATTCTTATCAGTTTTAAATGTTACATTATATAGTTAAGAATTGTCGAAATAAACGCGAATACAAATCTTATCGTTATACGAATATGTATTTGCAATAGCACCTTTAGATTTACAATACATGACCATAAATTCTTTATATGAAAGTAAAATGAAGCATCTTATCTATGTAAATCTTTTGTATGCATAATTTTGTATTGTGCAATAATTATTGATCACTAACAACACAATGCCTTGCGCATACTATTGCGAAACATATCTTTGCATATAATGGTACGGATGGATTTTTTAAATATAAAAAGATAAATAAATTATATTGTTAATATATATTATACTTTTTTTACAAGACTATTATCTAAAGATTTGTGTATTTAGAGAAAGAAGGCAAGGCTGTCCATCTCTCTTATGAGGATAAATTGAAATTGGTGGCATTCACGCAGCAAGTGACACATGGAAAATGTACATCCGAAAATGCACCTCCATTAGGCGTCCTGGACGTGATTGGAAGGGACAGACGATTGGCATGGCAAAATTTAGGAGATATATCAAAGGAACAAGCAATGGAGGGTTTTATAGTACTATTGGATAAATTGTGTCCTTTATTTAGAACCGTAGTTGAAGCTCAGAAAAGAGACTTTGAGGAGAAACAGCGTCTTAAGAAGGAAGAGGAAGCCAAAAAATTGGACGAAGAAAGGAAGCTTAAAGAATTGGAGGAGGAGAGGAAAAAGCAAGAAGAGGAAAGACTGAAGGAAGAGACTCAAAGGAGACATATCCAGGATGCTTTGAATCAGCAGACTTATTATCAATTTAAAGTATACGCTGAACAGCAATATCCTGGCAATCCAGAGCAACAAGGTGTTCTGATCAGGCAGTTGCAGGAACAACATTATCATCAGTACATGCAGCAATTGAAGCAGAACCAATTAGTTATCGAGGATCAGACCGAGGAGGAGAAGAAGAAGAACATCGAACCAGAGGATACAACGTGCAAAGACGACGATGACGACAACAAAGACGGCACAAACGAGAATGCACCTTTGAACGATGAAGACTCGGACGAGATTGAAGACTGGCCTCCCATCACTCCCGCGGAGATGTGGACGAGAAAAGGCGTAGAAGAATTTAAGCAGATCATCAGGAGAGAGGCAGGCGATGCGGTCATTAAGGTCGGTCACGGCGAGACTGTGACGGTGCGAGTGCCAACACACGAGGACGGTACATGCTTATTCTGGGAATTTGCGACGGATGGTTACGACATCGGTTTCGGAGTTTACTTCGAGTGGTCCAAACCGGAAACGAATCAGGTATCCGTGCATATAAGCGAATCCGAAGACGAGGACGACGAGGAGGAGGAATACGAATCGCGAGAAGACTTGGAGAGTGGATCGGTAAACGGCAACCCTCGACCTGAACGTAAAACGATTACGCCGCCCATAAGCGTTATAGTACCTGTGAGTATTTAAATATTACTTGTTTTCAGTTTGAATTACATGACTTGTATATGTGTAAGAGTTGTGGAACGTTGCTCGATATATTAATAATTTTAATGTCATTTAAAGGTATATAGGAGAGACTCTCAAGAAGAGATTTACGCTGGAAGTCATCAATATCCAGGCGAGGTAGGAGCATAAGAAAATTTGTCATACAATTATTTAGTCTGTGCATATGGGATTTTGTGTGTATTTATTTAAAGGTAATATAAAGTAAAGGTATTAATTTCTCATTTCTTGTTTTTGCAGGGAGTGTATCTTCTAAAGTTCGACAATTCTTACTCGCTTTGGCGGAGTAAAACGCTTTACTACCGAGTGTATTACACACGGCAGAACTTCGTGAAGAATAATGATTAGTTTTTACGTTACATATATTGAAACGAGATGTGTATCGGATATATGTCGTTGTCCGTTGAGCACTAGCCTTGGCATAATAATTGTCTACTAATAATGCTAGTCCAACTAAATAAGTTTTATGTCCCAATTTGGTTCGCGCAAAAGCGACAAAATCTGTTCACATACAAAGAAAATATATTTATTGTATAGTCAAATAAAAACACAGATACGTTCTATATTCTTTAAAGTTGTAAAAAATTGTGCGCACTGTAAAACAGATTCTTTACTGTTTACGAGATGACTGTGTAAATTAATATTTAATTCTATGTGCATAATATTGCATAATCTGCGGCGATTCTCGCATCTACATCATTCGTCGATTCAGGCAATGCCCTCTCTCTTATCATGATTTTGGAAAAAATTTTAAAATATTTACATCGGCGCGCAAATCTTTATATATATATATATATATATATATATATATATATATATATATATATGTATGTATATGTATATGTATATGTATATCTGAAAAGATGTTTCATGTTAGAACAAAGTATTAAGTGTATACACGCGCTTTTGTATGGTCTATATTATATACTCTATATAGATATTTGCTTGGAATGTTTTTTGCTAACTTCATGTTATACAGACTTTATTATTATATTAATATTCACTATGTAGCTTTTATTAAAATTATCTTATTTATCTTTAAAGAGAAATACAACAAATTCAGTGCACATTCCTCGTTTCATTCGCGATTCAACGACAAAATTCACTCTTTTCTCTCTTCTTTTTTATAACGTTTATTATTCTATGTAGCCATATTATTTTTACAGCAAAATCGTGCGATTTATATTACTTATGACATTAATAATAGTGTAATAATAATAATAATTATAATTGTATTTTGTAACATCCATCTACAAATAAGTTTTACTAACGGGTATGTCAGCTTGTGTGATTCCGCTCTTATCGTACTCCCATCTTATCACGCGTTTAGCTTCGATCTATAACGACGTTTAATTAGAAGAGCACTTTTTTTTGAGACGGCATAAGTTTTGTATCATTAATTTGTTCGGGAAAAGAGCGGATACCCAGAGCGAAATTGATTCCATTATATGCGCGCCCTAAAAGTACACACGTAGATTGTCCGCAAGAGATTAAATATAAGCGCCGATTAAACGACGGAGTTACGAGTTGGCTCGTTTTACATTCGGTTTGACAATCACATATATATTTGTAACAGTCTACTTAACATGCATACTTCCACGAGCCTGAGCTTTACCCTAAGTGTCAAATATGCACGTTTTACTCCTTTCGCTAAAAAAATATGGTTTCGTTGTAATACAAACATCCTCGTGTTAAGAAAGCTATTTTACGGCATTCTCTTTTTCGTTTTTTCTTTCATCTCCGAATTGTACGACATAATGTTTTCGCGAAATAATTTTACTTTTTTTTTTATCGCATTACACGTGATTTTTGAAACTTAGAAACGATTCGTATATGGCACGCAATTACTACATACATGGTTGCACCATGGTATGGCAGTTGACAAATCTCGGAACGCCAAAGCTGTACCATCTATCTTTACCTACGTACCTAACGACAACATTCTTCTTATTTTAAATAACGCAAAGCTTATATTTTGTCACTGCCATTGCTGCGGAAATTGTCTTATCTGAAAGCACGTCTGTCTCGATCAATCTATATATGTATTAATAAAATCGTGATTTCTTCAAAGTCGTCACGCTCAAACTTAAACGCTAGCTTCTTCGTTGACCTCGTCGCCCTGAGATTTTTAGACTGGCCTTAGCCATCAGGTGTGTCATGAGCTTTTTTTTTTCGTTTTAGTCCCGAGAAATGTATAAACCATATTTTTTACAAAGAAATAACTTTAAAATATATTTTTATAGAAAATTTTATATACTTGGCATCTAAAACAAGTATAAACCAAAATTTGCATAGTCTTTTGATGATTTTGACGAGAATGAATTTTTTTCGCCACATTTAATTATTGTATTTTCTTCGATTTAATACCTCGGACTGAAACTGATTAAGTCACGTATCATTGACGACGTATCATTGAAGTCCCTAACGTGGACGTAATGCCTGTACAAGTGTCTTTCAAATTGATCCGGGAATTAATAAATAAAAGAAAGTATGCGCAAGACAACTGCATATTTACGAAGCAGCCTCGGTAACTTCGTTCATCTTAAGTTCTAGACTTGCATTAATTTCTGTGCGCCATGCTGTTTATTTTTTTAGCCTTAGAATTTACGGATCTAAAGTATATAAATACGACAAAGGCATATGTCGGTAAATGCATATATGTGTATGTGTGTATGTGCGCGCGCAATGATTGAAAGTGAACATTTATCAAAAACTCAGCGATTGTGGTCGTTAGGTGCTGTGCGGATAAATATGCGCACTCACACCTAATATAATATAATATAATAATAATAATTACCGCGTGCAGTGTATTGTAATTGAGCTATATCGCTTATCAACATCAAATTTACATTTTGCTTTATCTCCTTAAAAAATACATAACTCGGTACCGCTCGATGAATCGGCACATCGTACTCGTTTATTTCGTATAACGAACAACCGCGAAGAAAATAGATGACTCAAGAGGGATTGATAGGAATATGTTCTATTCGTTTATGAGAAATACTATAGCTATACTATAGCTATACTATACTATTTTTCTCCATCACTTTCCTATTATTTTTATTTCCTTTTTTATTAAGTGAAGAATTTGGAAATAAAAGACTGATTTTTTTCTTTTTTAATTTTTACTTAAAAAGAACTTTTTGAGAAAGAGAATAACTTTCAATTGATGGAACGAATCTTCGAAAATTCCTACTATTTCATCCATTTTCCTGTGCGTGTGTGTACGCGGATTCGATCATATTTTATAACAACTAGTAACAAGTAAAATATTTTCGTTCGATTTATCGTTTAGGTTTAAAATATTCGACGATGAAGACTTGAGAAGAGACCGGAAATGTGGATGCTTACATTTTGTTATACGCATCTGATCTATACTTTCTGTTATTATACACATTTAAGGTCGCAAATTCTCTGCCAACTTTACACAGGTAAATATAAACAGTTTGGAGATAGATGATTATAATTAATATTAATAGAAAAATGAGGAGACTTAAATCTATAACAATATGGAGCTTTTTATCAAATCTTTCTAGATTTATATCCATTAGCCACGTGGAATATATACTAATATGTAAATAAATCGACCAGATTCGATCGGAATGTATGAAATGGTCTCGCGTCGATACGTATATGACAAAACTTAAGCGGAGCGGATCCAATAAATGTTGCTAAAATGACAATCTAAAGAATAGTTGCTCTTGGCCGCAACTCCCGATAGACTGCATACGTAATTGACTCGACTTTTGTATAACAGCATATACACCTAATAGTAAATTGCGTGTTAACTTTCGAATTGGTTTGGCTAAAATAGCGAGGCACATCGTCCCGAAAAATTAATTGTACTTGGATTCGCTTTCAAGGCGCGATCGCTTCGCTTAGCATGATCGTCTACGCTGAAGCTCTTCTATGCTCGCGGAGCGCATTCGATTGCTTGAATACGATTGTTTGACAAAGTCGTACGATAACTTTGCGATTAATTGGACGCAAAGAGCGCATATACTAAACATGCGAGCATCTCCTTCGAGCTCTACCCGAGATTCGCGAATTTCATCTAAACGTCGCGCATAACGTTATGGTCCTCTTGCGAGAGTGCCTCTTTAAGCGAAGGCGCAAAGGGCAATAGCCCGCATTCAAATGTCTCTTGAAAAAACCGCACGACCCATTTGCGTATTTGGTTTTGGTTTTAACTCGAAAGTAGTAGGACGGATACTTATAATACAAATATAGCGTGGAACGAAGGAGTAACAATTTTAAGGCTGAGTTGTGCCGATTAGAGTCTAGATTAGTTAATATCTTCACAATCGGCGACTCGCTGTTTTTTAACTAGATTATAGTCCCATTTATAATATTGTAGACAAACGAGGAAAACTTGCAATCTTCTTATTTAAAGGCAAATAATGCACCAATCATTTCGGTTAACGCACGATCTCCGATTTAAAGAAACTGATTGATAATATAATTATAAATTTGAGGAATCTCCGATGAGATAAGAAAATCATTCAACATTCTTTCTTCGTTAATTTGGTCTTAGATCTTATTTTAACGGTATTTTCATTCGATATTCATAATCATCAAAGTACATAATATTATATACAACTGATAAAAAATATTTAGTTTTTTTTTCAATTTTGTTAAGAAATAAAAAAATCATTTTCCTTCAAGAACTGTTGCGAAATTGATGCGGCACTTTTGATGTAGCAAAATAATTAATCGTGACCGTATCTAACCGAGATCGGTGCATTCGACAGCCCGAGAATAAGTATGCTCGCGTTACAACGATGTCTCCATGCTGAAATTCGCTTGCCTAAGTTCGTTCTCAATTCTGTAATCCTCCACTCTGCCTGTGAAGCTTCGCCGGAAATTTCTGTCGGTATGAACGAGCTTCGGACGCCGTTCCCTAAACGATCTGGTTAAACCAGGTCTGTTTAGCCGATGCGAGTTCAACTGGTATCTTCTATCCGGCGTATAAAAATCGGCAGAACGTCCCTCATGAGGTCTAGTGTCGTCATATTCATTCGAGCTTGTCGACCATCTCTTTGCACGTTCGGAGAGGAACCCGCCGTAAGGAGGAAGGGTAACGTCGTTTTGATACCCTCGCGACGGCGGCAATGGCGGCATCTCATCGACTCTGGCGCGGACGTCCATATTCGCGTTCATGGTGGTCGACGGGCTTCTGCCGTGCAAGAGAAACCGAAGATCCCTTTCATGACGATACGACTGATGACCGATGTGCGATGGATACGCGACGCCATCGGCTCGGAATGGTTCGGCCGGAACGCGTCCTGTTCGTTCCCCTATGTAACCGTCCGAAGCGCATCGCATATCCCGGACGGCCGGTGATCGACTTGGACGAGTGGAATCTTCTCTAGTGGCATATTCCATGGAATTTCCGACAGGTACGATATTCTTGCCGCCGAACGGATCGCCGGGAAAGACTTCTTGTATCGGACTGGCGAAAATGAGCGTTCTATAAAGACAACATTGATTTATTACGGATTTGCTTCAAATGCATATTATCGGAATTTAGACGATCGGAAGAGACATTGTTTTCCGATTTGAAGATGTGACTACGAATGTCACCAGTTCAAACATCATCTGCGTCATTTGATAATATTTGTCGTCCTATTCACAAGCGATGCCCCAACTCCGAGTCACATAAATATTAATTCTCAACTTTGCAGAAATTAACTTGAAATCACAATATGAGGAAATTGTCAAGAACACAGATTTTTATTATTTTTTTTTTTCAATCTCTTAAAACACTTTTTATAAAATAGAAATAATTAGAATAACAAATTTATATAAACATAATTAAAAATATATAATTAAATAAAATAGAATTACATAAAAATAAATAAATATATAATTAAAATCGTAATTACATAATTATAATTAAATAAAAAAGAAAGTTTGGAAAAAAACTTTTAAGAATCTAAAAACTTATTTAGATTGCGAGCAAAAGAGAGAGTGCAAGTCTGAATGAAAAGCATAGAAAAGTACATATATAAAATATACATATCGCCAAGTTTATAGAGTTAATAGTGTATATAATATAATTACCAATTAATAATACAGCCATAATATACCGGAATGCACACCATTATGCGATGAGAGCAAGCAGAAACAAAATACAGCATAATTGATTATTAAGAAGCAATAAATAATTTATATGATAATAATTGCTAAATCTTGCTTACAGAAATCTTGTTGCAATTATCACAAAAATTATGAATGCATACATATCTATATATAATATAGAGCGAAAGCGAAAGCGCGAGAGAAAGAGACTGACAATTAATAATTATTAAAAAAAGCTTACTATGACTAAAATTAATAAACCGTGATAATGACAAGGTTTACCTGGTATTTTCCCGTTTTTGATCGTAGACAGGATACATTTTGTCTCTTGGCATAAATTCTTCGAATGACGGCATCCTTCTCCTGGGATTCAATCTTTCCCTCGAGCGTGAACGATCATCCTTCTCATTTCTGCCGAAAGAACTGTCGACGCACTCGACACCTCGGTTGATAACTTCTTGATCAGCAAGAGCCTGAAATTCATCTGCGGTCACCAGTGTGTAACTTCGCCTGTTCTGTTTTAGGATCGATTTAAGACAGAAGTACGTCCTCGAGTCTGGCAGTTTCCAGCAGGCCTCGTTCGACATAGGATTCACCATGATTCTGCTACGCGGTTCGATTTTCGGGATGGCACCGTTATTCACGTTCCTCGGGGAGACGCTCGCTTCGTCAAGGGAAAGAGATCGGTGATGGGCCAGAGAGGGCGGGAATCTCCTGTGACGTTCGGGAGCATGCAATCTTTCATTCGGAAAATTTCTCTCCGTCAAATTGACGAAACCGGCTCTGCTGCCTCCCGCTGATTCCTCCTCATTCTCCAAGATATTCTCTAGACTTCTGACATTCCCGTTCGGAAACGCGTCCGTCAGTTCCGTTCGCGATCGCAAGTTTGGTTCGGAAATGTCGCGAGGTATAATCCCTACGTGTTCCCTCTCGTACGTTACGCCAGAAATAAAGTCCGCCGACGAGGTGAACGTCTGCGAGCTTCCGATGGATTTGTTTTTTGCAATGACGCGAGGAAGAACATCCGTGTTGATCGTTTGCGTACTAGTTGAGATTCTGCCGCAGCTGCCGCACCTACTCGGAGATGCTTCAGCTTGAAGGTTGTCCATTGAACGGGGCACCACGTTACCGGGAGGATGTAGCCGGCCGTCAGCTGTCGTTCGTAGCGTCGCTATTTCATTCTCGAAGGTATCGTTAGCAACATTGACATTCTTCGGCGGGGCACCAGGAAGCAAATGCTCACTGTTGGCCGCAATTTTGACGTAACTACGCTCGTTCCTTAACTCATAATCGTTCGCGTTTTCGTGACAAGGACATGGGCAGTGACACTCGCACGGCATCGGCGATAATATCTGTCTACTCGGATCGTTTGCATTACAGGAAGGACGCGTTGCATCGTTGGGGACGCTTCCGGCGACGGTATTCGTCACGATCGCGTTCCGATGATCGTGCTGTTCGGCACGCTCGTAGAGAAGCGCCTCGGAATAGCTAGGTACCATGTCGGTCGCGACATCCGTCTCCCGTCGTTGTGCTTGCCGATTCTCCTGATTCTGTTCCGGTTCGTCGTTACGAGGCGTTGCGGGTTCCATCAACAATGCCTCGCTGTAACTAGGCGCCAACATGTAGGAACCTGGCTGGCTCAATTGACTCATGGACGCGTGGATAGGTTCGCCGGAAGTAGGTGTATCGTAATTCACGCCGAAGAGCTTGGTGACCTGACAAAAAAGTCTTGTATGTATTTCCATTGGAACTTGACCGCGCAATTTTTACCTTAAAAAAAATTTAGTTCGATATAATTGGATGTGATGATGAAAATGTCAATGATTCAATTATACAAGATGTAACGTGTGTATGCGTGTGATTAATTTAATAATGTAAAGTTTAAGATTGTCTTTACCTGATAATCGACATATTGCGTTTTATATTCAATGATAACTCTGAGTGGCCAGCTAAGCAACAAGGCGCTTAGACACCAGTAAATGTAGCGATTCGTGAACCAGGGATTACCAAGAACGGCGACCAGCATCGTGTTGACGTTGTACCCGAGATCGAGACCTTCCCTCATCTCCATATAGTCATCGCTGAGTTCCTAAGAGGACGGATGTGTTAGTTCTTTCATTATATAAACATTTTACTTAAAATTATCTGTATGTTTATTATAAGAAACAGAAATCTGAGTTTTTAATTTGAAATACGGTCAGTTGTTGCTAATTTTCATACTTGTTCGGCAAAAAATCGCGATCGAGCTTCCTCGAACTCCGTAGCGGATCTTATGTTGGAAAACGCGAAGCCCTTGGTAAGCATAATTTTTGTGATCGGTATCTTCGGCTCGAGTATTAATTCCTTGCTGATGTCCCTCACTCCGCAGTAGTCGTAGTAGTAGTGGGAGGTGGCCGAGTGTGTGTTCACCCTCTCGTAATAAACCTGCGAAGCGAGCCGGAGTGGTGAGAGGGGAGATTCGTCAGGCGCGTCCTTAACCCTTTCGCTATCGCGACATCGTAGTTACTATGTAATTGCAACATGCAGAACGGAGTATCTACATCTGCGATTTTTATCGAACTGTTCCTTTATCTAAAGGCTTCTCAAAATACTGAAACACAGATAGCGTGTCAGAATATCGCCTTGAAATAGTGGATCTCTATTATAAGACTATATAAAAAACGTACATGTTACAGAAATGTATCGTAATGATGTTTCGAATTTTACGCTCTAAATCTTTCAAGTGTTTTTTACATCTCTTTCTAAATAACTTTTCAGGAGGACTTTGCGGATGTCTGGAAACGTGGCGGAAGGGTTGAAAGAGGAACGTTAAAGGTCCGATGAAGCCGAATGGGGCTGCGAATGCGTCACCTGCGTCGTAGTATAATTATCCCCATTCCTATAACGCGTGATTTGCCGTTTTCTGCGTACGTAGTGGTAGGAAACAGCCTTCCACCATATCCTCGGTTGTGCCATCTTTAGCTGCGCCAATTTGGATAGCACACTGTCCTGGCTCTCTGCATGTAGTAGATCGATTCTGATCGGCGAGTGATAACACTCCACCAGATAAACCAGATACAGCATCCCCATAAATGCCACCTGTACGACAAACAGAGAGAGAGAAAGAGAGAGAGATAAAGGGAGAGGAAAAGAGGATAAAAGAGCCGCTGGAGCGGCGTGGCATGCATCCAAGCGTGCGTAAAGAGAGGAGGAAGAGAAGCAAAAGGGAAGTCGATATTACTTCTCGTCAAGTGATAAAAAAAAAAGACTAACGTACGCGGTCGATTCATAATACAGAGAAAAAGCGGAAAAAGTGTCTGTTTTTTTTTCTTTCTCCATTTCAAGTGTACATACCGGAATATATATATAGCCGTCGTCACAGGGCGACGATACGTGCTTTGTGCTTCTGATAGGAAACTTGGTGTAGTTGACCATGATCTAAGGAAGAAAAAAAGGAAGAGTTCTCGTTTACAGGATCGCAAAAGATATACAATTGTAACATGAGATAGATTAGTTTTTTCACGTACTTTGGTAACATTGGCGCATCGGCACCACGTCACTGCCGCGAGACAGCCGTATATAAGTACAGTCAGCACCAGGCATTTGCAGTTGGGCTCTTTTTGTAGGGCGCCGCACAGCGTCTGGGGGACCGGTCGTTGCTGAGGGGAAAGATTAATGTGCAGGGGATCGTTAGCTATTGGGAGAGCGGAAAGCGCTCGCGTTCATTGGAAATTAATGCTTGGCTAATGGATAGTGTAACGTCTAAATAAAATTGATAATTTTGCTTCGGATGTTTTCAATATGTGTGCGCATGTTAGATCCATATTAATCTCTTTTCTATTATTAATCTCAATTTATTAATAAAAGTAAGAAAGTTTATCTTTTTGAGTTTTAAATTCAAATTGCATTTTTTTTATATCACATCAATAATGTTAATTTTTATAAATATTAATATCTCCCTCATAATTGTTTATTTTTATTAAGAACAATAATACTTTCTTTTATGATTTCTGACAGAATTATAGTAATTTAATGTATTACAATTAAATTTCTTGATTGAGCAGAATAAAACATATTTTATTAGGAAAATATGTGTATGTATGTGTGTGTGTGTGTGTGTGTGTGTGTGTGTGTGTGTGTTTGTTTCTTGTTAGATTCAAATATACTCTTCAACTGAAATGTAAGTTTTGCTCCAAGAGTCAACATTCTGAGCAACTAATTGGAATCAATTTCATATGATGTTTGAATTTATTATAGAGCGGAAGGGATAAACGCGAACGCTCTCGCATTCGCTAACGTACTTCCTCGTTTTCCCGATTCATCGTGATCGTGTTACCGAGCAGGTCTCCCTTCGAATTGGACGATTATATCAGACGTCAGAGATGAAATTGCGTCATTTCAGCACCGTGGTATGCCACCCTTCTCGTTCACTCCTCGTCGAATCGAGAGCACCCTCCTGTGATCCTGCGGTATCACGGTAACAGTCTATTATTCCTCTCCAATTGAAAAACTTTTACATCAAGATTATGTCATATAGGAAAACGCGCGAAGTCTTTATATTGTATCATTATGAATATATATGAGCAAGCTTCCTATTGAAAAGACGGCTTTTTATTGACACGCAAATTGCACGTCTAAAACTGATTTATGCAGAAATTTTGACATTCAATGAAATTCAATACAAAATACATGAAATCTTTTATCGCGAAATTAATAGAAATTTTTCTTTCATTTCAACGAAGTCGAATGAACAAATAATATTTTATTTCAAAAATTGCAAAAGTATTTTTTTTACTTAATTTCTTTTTCTAAATAGAAAGGCATTATCTGTTTATGATATCTTTATAGTATTTCCGAAAACTTTCTTTCGGAAGCTGCACGATTGCATTATGAAACTCGAAAGGATCGAGTTTCACAATATCGACATTTCGAGCGAAAAAAGTAACAGTACACACGTGTTTGCGCATTAATTCATATAAAGATTGTAAAAGCAATTACTCAGCTATGCAAGTTCGGCTATAACGCAAACATGCATGTCGATGTTGAAATTAATCTAGCTTTGTCAAACGCTTACATTTTGAATTATGTGCGTGGTATTTTACAAAAAGTATCCTATACGACGCTTGGAGAAAGGCATTCTAGTGTGAATGGTTGTGGAATGTTAGCGGTGCAACGTGCGAAAATTCCTCCGCGTGCAACGCTACGTTTTCCGATATTAAAGGAATTCGAGTATTATTAAAGCAGATTATAAATATAAGGTGATATTACATTTGTCGTACGACGAATTTGTTGGACATAGCAATTGGCTATCGAATAAAGAATTTCTAGAGTGAAGAAAATTTCTCTATTTCGAGATTCTAATAATTGTCTATCTGCATGATAGCCAACCGATATATCTAACAAATATTTTGCATGAAATTAATATCAGTCTAAGTTAGGCTCATTGAGCAAAAATAATTTTGCTGAAATATATTTAGCTAAGCAAACGCGACTGCCATGCAATTCCTATAATTATATTTGAATATTAAAATATCTTTATATTATTTGTTGACTATAAATCCATTTCAACAATAAGTTTCGTGAAGTTGTGTTTCTGAACCGTATTTATTAATCAAAGAGAAATAAAAATATCATGAAAAAAAGAAAGAGAAACATGTATGTATTATGTCGTGCAATCCTCATGCGTATGTTTTACACACGCATTCATACAATTATTGTGTTTTACCGCCACTTCGAGGGACATCTGAACGACATTCGCCGCATCCTTGCATCACATGCCGCGCGACGTTATGATCACACGGATCCCATGTACATATCCTCGGCAAATTCCAAGGATTTACTCCACTTCCTCACATCGAAGTAGCCCCGCAATGGGTGGAAAATTATCAAGTGCACCGATATATCCCGCGTGATCACACGCTCCCAGCACCCGTTCGCAGCGCGTCACCGCGAGGCATGGGTGTGGATCCACTCCCAGGAAACGTGTCACGATCAACTGCTAAGCGCTCCACCGTACGGAGCGTCTCCGCGGCGGCGCCCCGACTGACAATTGGGGGTGGCCGATGCTCGGCGCCGACGTCGGTGGGGATCGCCGCTGCTCTGCCCGCCTGGCGTCGCTGCGCGCTTCCTCGCTTTCTTCCTTATCCTGAATCCTTGCCCACCTTCCCGATGACATTCGCACGCGCAAACATTTGCAACTATTAGTGGCTCCGCCAAGACCTTGAACAGTCGCCTCCCCCGATGACTCGTCTATTAACAAGAACGTTTACGAAGGTCGGCGGCGCCGCTTTCCGGACAAGAGTCATCAATTATGCGAATGAGATTGGCTTCAGGTTTTCCGCCTTCGACATCCATGGCTATTCAAGAGAAAAAGAGAGTATTTTATATTTTATTATATCGGAAACTCCGTGGCAAATCGTGATATTTATAAAATAAGATTCTTTACACGGCGATTAAGTTCTATATTTTTGAAATTGTGCGTTTGCACAAAAATATAGTACATTTTGTAACTATACAAAATCGCAATACATTTTCAAATCGTAACAGTAAAATTATAAAAAGAAAAATTACTTTTTATATTTATACATACCATTAAAGAATGTTTCAGAATTATTAGACATGTCTTTGTAAAATCATCTTTTTTTATTCGAATATTCATTGTGAATGTGATGCAATGCTTAGTTAGTACATCCAAGGAGCCCTTAATTAATCGGTTAAAGTTACAATGCTCTGGCTCGCGAGCTTTCAATTATCTTCAAACTCTTCCGTAACTTTTGTTTTCACGTCATCAAAAGTTTTATCCGCATTCGCGCGCAAGATTTTGGACGAAGGGAGCGATCACATGTGCCGCTTTAATTTGAATGAAACTTTCAGGAAATGTTCAAGACGTCGCTTGAAGTTCTTGTTCCAAAGTTCTACTGGAGCGTCATTCTACCGGCGATAAGATATAAGGGAAGGGAAGCCGCACGGCATGGTGTCGATCATAAAAGTCATCGTAATTCTCCAGTTATCCCGTCCTTCCTATATAGTTATCACGCGCAAGAACTATAGCTATGCAGGATAAAAACGCGCGTTTTGGCGCCGTCTCGACGAGTATCTATTGATTGCAATTTGAGATGAAGGCAGGCAAACGAACGTGCATGTCTCAAACTATCTGGATGGAAGGACAGAGCGCTATCTAGAAGAATAAATAACTGAATTAATTAGCAAAGTAATCTCATTATTAACTATTTAAATTACTATTTTTTAATTATACCGTTCATTGAGTGCTTTGAAAAAAGTAATACGTTCTTATATGACTAACGTCTAACTTGTTTTTGTTTATATTTTTTTTTGTAAGAATTGCAATTGCTTTCTGTTTGTCATTCATTCTTACAGAGTTAATAATATACATTAAAAAATATATATATTTATTACTCTCAATATTTTTAAATATATGTTAAAACTTTACAACATTTTCTACTTCACATTCGGCTTTCAATTACATGGCGCCTTAATCAAAAAATAAAAAGAAATCGAGAAGAAGTATTAAATTCACATAATTTCTTATTTTGAAAATTAGAAATGGATTTTTTTTAATACGTTTTTATTATATATTTATATTTTACAGAAAAATTTTTATTTTTACGTTCATCGATTGAGAGATGTTCTTGCGATGGATTTGCGAGATTAACGATAATGAACAATAATGTACACGCCCAGTTTAAACAGATAGATCAGCTTTAATATTATTTATGAAAGTACCATGAGATCTAGGAAGCTGCTCTGACACCCTTTAAAGGATTTGACCTTATTTTTTCAGAGCAATCAATAGACGAGGGTTCTACTAATAAATACTTAGCCAGATCGATAAGTAAGCAAGATCAACAAAGTGTCGTCTAAATAAATTTGCGACAATATATATATATATGTGTGTGTGTGTGTGTGTATCGTTTGGACATGCGCGTATATAATTTCGCAAGAGCGAGGGATTTTATTAATGCGCGTTTTCTTAATTTCCGTGAAATGTAATTTATTTCTTATAAATTTAGACAAATGAGAAAATAATTGTATCAAAAAAAGGATAATACAAGTCAACTTACACAGTTAACTATAATTTCACTATTTTGGAATCCGTCCAAACCCGCATTCTGTCTATAGATTGATTCTTCAGCCGCCGTATACATATATGTATATCAATTGATTTTGAGGATATTTATGTATAGGATGTTAGAACAAATTTGTTTAGGTCCTTTTATTTCTTTAACATCTGCCAAATGATACAAAGAAAGCCAGAAATTTCTGAATAAAGCTTATTATTGCTCAAATTTCCACAATACATATATATTTATATGAGAAAGAAACAAAATTCATTTGTTTATTTGAATGGTTTCACAAAAATTGCTGAATCGGAAATCAAAACGTTGCTTGATTAAAATCGACATATACATACACATAGATTATCATATTGGGATGTTTTCACATATGCTACAATTTTCATCACCATGATATACTACATTATTTGACTAGAATCAATCATATTATACACAATGCGTTTCAAGAAATATTTGTCAAAAACACAAATATTTTACTTCTATTAAATTGAGAATATTATTTCTATTAAATATTATTAAGCAATTAAGAATTATATAATTTTGTTTTCATTATAAAAGAAGAAAATATTTAGAAGTCACCTTTCCCACCAATTAAATATAATTTCTTTACAATACAAATAAAATTCTACTGTAATAACTTTATGAAATTTTTTTTTCTAACAAAAAAATTTTCTAATTAATGAATGCTATAATGTATGGAATAAATAAAATTATCATGTAACTGTTGGTTTCTAATAAAAAAAAAATTATTAAAAAACAAGTTTTATTATAAAATAACTGAACAATTTAAGCTTCTTTGTACACTTTATAATTATAAACATATTATTATAATTGTACGATACCTATATATACACTGAATTTATAAAATTTTATCCAAATATCGATTTAAGGAAGTCTGTTCTATCTTCTACATCTATCTTCTCTGCTTTTCTACTCCTTATTTCACTATCAGCATCCCTTTGCTTAATTTCATGCAATTCAAAAGTTGTCTCTTCTCCTTGCTTGTGCTTCTTAAGTAATTTCTTACTCCTATCTACATTATATGAGAAGAAGTTGACTTCTCTCTTAGCTTGTGCAATTTCAGTTAAGAGTCTTTGTTTATGTACGGCACGTTCATATGCTAAACGTTCACTCAAGTGAATCCATTTAAATCTGTGAAAGAGGATAAAATATAAATGATAAATAAATATTAATTATATATAGATACTAGCAAAGATATGAAATATATTTTTTTATCACTTATGTTTACCTGGGCAAATACTTGATATTCCACATGATATCATAGAATTTGCTTTTCTTTCTCGTAGATATTTGAGTGTTGTTTAATGTCGCTGCTACAAATTTTGCTATTTTCTTACTTTCAAATTCTACCCAACCTTCAGTGAAATGCTTGATTGCCTTTTTCCGTTTTTTTTTAACCGATTGTGCTTCTAAAACATTTTGACAGAGTATTTTAAAAGAAATATATGTATAATCAAGAATTTAAGGTAATCTCTATTTTCATTAATTTTCTCTTAAAAATTACTGTTTTAATATTAATATAAAACGTTTTTTAATAAAAATATAATCACTAAGATTATGTATAATTTGCAATATTTCAAAAAAAACAAAATAAGAACACAAACTAACCATTTTGAGCTAATTGTAAATACACTCTGTCCACTTTGCCATAAGCCGAGAATATCTCCCGGATCATTGTGACGTTCATATATTTCGGGATTGTGGACAAATATATTATTCCTCTTTTAACTTTTTTGTTGGGTTTTATCACTTCGTTCGTTTCCATGATAATATTTTTCACAGCGTGTATCTAGCGTGTATTTCGATTACGAGAAAAACGGAAAAACTGATCAAAACTTTAAAAAAGTGGAGGAAGATCCAGTTTCAGCGCCACCTATCCACCGATTCGGTTATAAGTGAACTAAAATCGATCACGTGACAAGGAGTCGACGCCATATTGAAAATTATGCGCGCGACATCGATTCCTCTTATCTTGTATCATAATCTGTCAAACACTAATTCCGTTATTCTTGTTTATATACACATAATCATAATTTTCATGTTAAAATCAATTATTCTGTGTATATATAATGCGCACGCGTAAATATCAAGTAAAATATAATAAGAAAAGTTCTATTGCAAATATATTAGCTATTCCATAATTTGTCCATTATTATTTATTGAAATAAAATGAATAAAGGTAGCCTGTTCAGTGAAATATTTAATTTTCATCATTCCAAACTCCAATTTTCATAGCAACGCATATCGCAAACTATTCGCAGTCGACAATATGAAATATAAAATAATAAAAAAATTTAACATTCTTTAGAATCAGAGCTAAAATATATATTCGACGAAGATGACTGCATTATATTACATTTATCTCTTTTACTAATTAAAAATTGATCTTAACCTGTAAGATTAATGAAGATTCGGCTATCGACAGATTGCTCGTTGCTTCTTTGATGTCTTTTGATTCAGAGAGGATACATCCTTGTGGCTCACTATTTAAGTATGTAGGTATAGACGGCAAAACTCATATTAAATTTAATATAAGTTAATTAATCGGATGAGCCACAAGCCACAAGTAGGATCATCCTCCGGTCTAAAAAGGGCGCGATAAACTCACGTACGTACACAATTGTAAAAAAAAAATACATTTTTAGATATATACGCTATGGATGCTAAAAAAACATGTCGCACATCCGGTTCCGTTGTCCCATTCCGTTTGTTCCTTGAGACTTGAGATTGAATTCGCGCGCTTGGGTTTGGTTGCACACGCGCGACGCGCCATGTATATATGTATAATGTATATATGTATATTCGCGCATGATAATCGTCCACCAATTCGCGGTAGGACGACGCAATGGATCGCTGAGTTATCGCGATTAAGCGGGCAGAGTGTTTTTTTTTTTTACGAGATCTTATCGTCGTCGCGAAAAATCTTGTTTGCGATAAAAGAGAAAAGAGGAAAAGCAACGGGCGGACAACGGGAAAAGCGAGTAAGCCTCATGATCGTCGTCGGCGACGCAATGACGGGCAAACATTACGCTGTCCAACGCCAGCCAAACAAAATGGCCGCCAGCGAGTGCTTGACGGTGCTGTTGTTTACCCGTTAGGCTGAAAGCACACGGTGAGCATTCCAAGGTGAGGCGCGCCTGTCGTCGATTCCTCGTCGCCGCGCGCGTTTTTCTCGGATTTTGTGCTGCCTCGATTACGAGTATAGCTTACTTCCGTTTTTTTTTGTGCGCAGTCAACGTCAGGTAATATTTAAGTAGTGGTAGTGGTCGTTACGCTACAATCGTCGCGATTGGCGGTGTGGACTTTTTACGAGGAGCGCGAAGCTTCCGCTTGCCATCCTCGCGCGTCTCTCGGGTTCGCATTGCGATCCGAGATATGCATCGAGTCAGCAGCAGCTGGATACTTTGGATTCACGAAACAAACCGCCGATAATTGTTCGAATGTAATTTGGCGCGCCCAGGTAATTATAACCTCAATCGTCCCGCGATTCGTCGAATTGTTTGCGTAAATGTGAGAGTCGATGTGTTGATCGTTTGATCTATTTCATAGGCAAAGATGTCCAGCTCGTATATCGTCGAGCCGCAAAGCGACTCCGAGAAGAAGGATGACACGTTAATTATTGTTGTAAACGATGACGGAACCTTATCCGTCGATCAGGCGACTCTACAGAACTTGATAAGTAAGTAGCTGTGAGCGAATCGATAAGGTAAAAGATGTATGATGAGATTGGAGATATGGACGAATTAAGTATAATAGTATTTAATTTGCTTCAACATATAGCTCATTGAATTGCTTATTTTGCAGTGACCCAATCAACCGCTAATGTTAGCGTAGTAAGACTCGGGCAAACTGAGACAGACATCGAAAATGGGGATATAACCTTGACTGTAGATCCACCGCAATTTACACATCCTACAGCGAGCTCGGTAAGCGCCAATGCTAGTACCGACTCGGGTGGGTTGGTAGATCCTTTTATGGAGATGGATCCAGAACAGTTGGAAAGATTAGAGACAGCTCTCCAAAGTGAAGAAGCAAAGCAGATACTCGGGGAGAATGTCACTGCAATGCTTGGTACTTTGTATATTATTTTTTTTTTTGTTAAGATTAAGCTCATTTTTATGATTGCAATGCTAGGTAGGAGTCTTCTGTTTACATTAGCGATTTTTGATTGTCTCATCGACATAAATACATGTAAAATTTGATTTATTATACGCACCTTTTATTTCTCCAATGTTTAATAGATATTGATTTATTTTGGAACTTCTTCATGCATTTGTTTCTTTTAGATATGTTGTCAGTAGAAGAGCAGCAAAATACTATACGTTATAGTATACAATTGGATCATTGTTATACAAGCAGATTGTCGCCCAATGATCCAATACCAAGAGATCCCTTACCAATTGTTGATGATTTGCCTGATTCTAATGATGTGCAATATATACATCAATCATTATCTCCTCGAACAACTGTTATGTCATCCATTAATGATGTAGAAAATGCTGGAGTTAAAGGGAAGGTTACTGTAAAGAGTGTAAGTGATCATTGTTACATAAAAGAATATTATTATAATATAAAAGATTAATAATGTAATATTTTATTGTTATTTTGATAGGCACCATTGCAGAGCAAACAAATGAATAGACCAATACGTAAAGCCACTGTGTCTACACCTACAAATGTAACTGGGCTTTCTAGAGCTAATACAAACATTGTTGGAACTCCCAAATCAGGACATCATCTTATATCGAGAAATCTAACAAATGTCCAGCATGGTATAACTAAAGGTATTAACTTTTAATCTTTTTATATTAACAACGGTTTTAAATTTTATTCTTACAAAAAATATAATGTTAAGAATTAGCTATATTATTATGATCATGTTTGTAGCGCAAGGTAGGAATAACGAGGAGGAAGAGGATGACGATATCACAGAATCATCCACGGAATCTTCGGAATCTGAACCACCATCTGATAATGATAACGATTCAGACTTTGGTCCTCGGGGAACCAAGAGAACTAATGCCAAGCCTCGAGGGGGACGAAAAGGTCTTACTACTAGGGGTGGTAGTATGGCTGCCGTTCGTAGAAGAGGTCAAAATAAACAGCTGGATATGGAGCAGGTGCGACGATTAGACATGGAAATGGCTGCTGCCGTTAATGCAATGAAAACCCCCGAGAAAGATGAAAGATCAGGTGGGTAAAATCAGTTAAGAAAGTGATTGATTTAATGACTGAGTGAAATAATGTAATTTTACTATTATCAGAGAGGTTTAGTCCAACCAAGAATAAGAGACAAATCAAAACTCTCGGCGGAAAGAAGAAAGAAGACTCGCTATACACAGAGGCGTCTCCGTCTGATGAAGCAGCATACGAAAAACCGCTGCAAACGACAAATCAAGTAAAAGCGAATCTAATTAATGCCAATATGATTAAGGGTGATATGATATTAACCAAACCTGGTCAAGGAAGAAGTAATCAAAAAGTTACATTTGTTCAAAAACAAGTTCCAATGAAACCGAACGAACTCAAGAATATTGGACTTAAAAAGTCCATGATGTTTCCTAAAGGAAAATCTGTGAATCAAACGGTTACAAAGTTTTTTGCAACTAAAGATGGAAAATTAGTACCAATAGCATCTAAAACGATGAGTCCGAATATGCAGGTTTCTCAAGTAAAAGCAACATTGACACAGCAGCATGTGTCACAGCAATCTGCACAGACTGTGAACCAAGGATTGTCAGTGCAGCAGCAATCAAAAATTTCTTCGCCAACTAGTAATACTCCATTAAAAATCAAACTTGGCGATATAAAAAGGGAAAAGAGAAAATCTGATACTAGCATAGAATTATTCTCAAAGGGAGAAGAAAATTCTGCAAAGTCTATAGAGAATAAAACATTGGATGGTCAGTGCTTTTCTAACTATATTATCATATTAAAAGTAAATCAAAGTAGAATCAGAGAATCTTTATGAATCTTATTGAATTATACTCTTAAATATCAAACCATTCTCTTATAGGTGTGAAGAAACTTAAAAAGGATAATCGGAAGGCTCCAACATATGTAGCTGATACTCTAGGTCCAGCGCTTTTTTCAACACCAGATATAATCCGACGTGTTGGTTCGAATAGCGATGGAAAAATTGCAGATAACATTGCAACACCTACAACTCCAACAACACCTTCTACAACAGTGATATCTACACCTGGATCATTGACAATTCCTATATCGGCAGCCACTTCATTGGATATTGGCATTTGTGCTGATTCAAATGTAGCACAAAACAATGCTTCTAATTTTAGTAATAAAAGCACAGTATCTAATATATTAGAACAATCTGTTGAATCAGAATCGCAATTGAATCTCGATGAGAGTAATAATGTATTATCAGCAGATGAGAACGAACAAAAATCGGAAATAAAAACACCTATTGAAGAATTGCAACCGTCACTGGATTCAGGTAAAATTAGATCTTAGACAAGAAAGTTATACAATTTTGCACTTCCCTCTAGTGCTGTTATTTATATATTCATACACAAGTGAATTTTATAAAATTTTTGCTTATTTTTATATTTGTAATTGCAATATATAATATTTTTTCGCGTTTCTGTTATTTTATTTCTCTTTATTCTGCTGTTTAAAAAAGATGATCCCATTGTAATAAACATATTTTAATACATCTTGTTTCTTTTTTATTGGATTCTCATTGTTTGCACACATACATATATTTTATATTGTCAAGGACCCAATGTATGTTTATGTGAAATTTATGTTTTGCGATGCAATCATATGTTTTCTTAGTGCCAAATACTGCTTCTTCAGAGGGAATTATTCAGCCTGTGGTACTACCTCATGTCCTAAATCATGTTTCTAAAAGTAGTAAGTTTTATCATTAATTAATATTGTACTATTGTGTGATAAAAATGTTACGCATACATTTGTTTTTCTAATACATCTTTCGATGACACAATTACATCTTATTCTTTACGATTTAAATCTAAATTAGTATCTATTTTCTAAATCTAACCCTATTTTTTTCGATTTTGTTAAATATTATATTTATATTATATGACAATAATTCATGAATATATTCTATATTTTTGTTAAAGGTGAGATTGAAGGAGAAGAACATTTATTTGCTACTTTAGAAATGGAAGCCAGTAAACATGAAGAAGAACTTCTAGCAGAAGCTTTATTGTTACAAGACGAACTGACAGATGATTTAGCTGAACATGTAAGCATAAATATATAATAATAATATATATTTTTACTATTAATGGTAAGAACATATAATATTTAAAACTATATTTAATATAAATAACTTAAAAAAATTAGTATAGTGTGTGTGCATGAAAAGAATATGTATAAAATAAAAGAATATTTGGAGTCTGGGTTAGTCTCTTAACATGTATAATCTTTTGCTGAGCAGAGGAAAAATATCAAAGTCCTCTCAAAAATCGATTTTAGACCTCCCTTTCAATTGATAACTTCTCAGCCATTGAGTCATTTTGTCGCCCCATATCATCATATTATCTCTGCTTACATATTTTTTCCCAATATCTACACATGAATTACCAATATTTTTTTTACTTAAAGTCTATAATAATGATAAACAACTGATAAGATAAAGCAGATTATATAATTTTTTCGAAAATATTTTAATATTTAATTATTTAAATAATCATAAATTTACATAAATATACACATGCGCTTGTGCGTATATATACACATACATAAATACATAGCACAATAAATACATACTAATATTATAATTATACAAACAAAATAATTACAAACACATAAAGCGAATACAATATGTTATAATAATAAAGATTTTATTATTATAACATTTTTAATTAATGATTAAATTATATATTTTAGTGTCAAAAAAATTATTTTATTTTTTAAATGTAACCTTGAAATATTGATTTATTTTGGTATATTTATGTATTTTTGTACATATATTTTAATAAATTAATAAATGCATTAATAAGTATCTAATTTATATGAATATTTATTTATAAATTAGATATTTATTTTAGTATTATATTTTAATTGTAATAGATTCATTAAATAGTTTTGTATGTTTTGTATTTATGCAATTTTTACAATTATGATCAAGAATTTTCACCAAAGATAAGTTTTATTATAAAATAAATCTTTTTTTTCTAATCAAATCTGATTTAATTATTTATTTATTTAGGGTCTTTTCCTGATTTGTGATAGAGAATATAAATAATTTTTGATTATATTGCTTATTGTGATCATTTTTATTAATATTAAAATTTTTTTTATCTAAAAACTGAAATAAGACTTTTATCTAAAAATTTTTTTAACAAACCAAATCAAAATTGAAATATCACCTTGTTTAAAATAATTTTGCATATAGAAATATTTTTGGACAAAAAAAATTATTAGCTTTTAATTTCTCATTTCCTTTCCAATATTTTCTCTCTTTTATCTCGACGAATCACAGATAAGATTTATGTAGGAAAATTTTTGAAAAAATGGGTTTACTGTTTCAATAACAAAAATCAATCAGGTTAACCCTTCTGTTAATGAGACAATGCATTACTTTCATATTTTTTTATCATATATATATTTTATTTTTTATGTTTTTATTTTGTATCAATATGATTTAAAAAAAATATAATTACATCTTAACCTATGACGATCTTTTGTACTTCTCATTTAACAATTTTTTTTTTTTTAATTTGTGGTAGCCAATAAATTTTCCATTTTTTTTATCCCAAAAAATTACTAAACTCTATTCCTTGCAGTGCACATAACATGCTTCGAGTCGCACGATATAAAATGCATTTTGGAACGCAATTTGCATTGTATTTTACATATAAAAGCAATATATTTAATTATATATATTTATAATTATTTTATTAATTTGTATTATTATCTTTTAATTATTTTAATTATTGATAATAATTATATAACTATCTCTTTTTCTTTCTCACAGTTTTCCATTTTTTTCCTTTCTTTCTTTCTCTCAAAAATATTAAAAATAGAAGTAATTAAAGTCAATTTTCTTATTTTTATTGTTTATTATATTGAATTATATGGATTGCAGCCTACACTGGTTGATGCCACACCACCTGTGTCGGAATCATTAGCATCAAGCAGCATGCTTATGCCTACATTAATAACATCTGAACAAGAATTAACCAAACCAGTGGAAGCGGCAACGACGACTCAAACAAGTATTCCGAAAGAAACGAACAAGAAATCTTCAAAGGATGATAAAGAGCCAATTCAGATCATTCGGGGTGGTCGTGTGATTACATTACCACCCATTGAAGCACCTGCAACTAGAAGTAAACGATTGCAAATCAAAACTGAAGCACCACAGAAAAATCCTGAACCGATAAAGAAAATAGAAAAATTCACGTGAGTTTACTATTAACACTATAGAAACATATTTATAAATGGAACAGCTGATAGGCGCAAGGAAGGTTGAGCAATAGCTATAAATGGAATGCATTGGAATGCAATATTGTTTGGTTTTTTTCGGATAGGTTTGATTTGACTATATATATTTGTGATTTGACAGTAATGCACATAAATCAAATACATTAAAACCTCGAGATAATAGATCCATATTGGACTTTATGGTATAACGAAATTATCTTTCTTCTGTTAAGTTCATGGTCGTAGAAGATATCGTTTCACATGAGGGCCACTCGCGATATTTGCATTCTTTCTAAAGAGAAAATATTACACAGCTTTGTGTATCGAACGCATTCAGCGAACTCAACAGTTGAGCAGAAATCTAATGTGATTGGTTCTTACTTTTAGAACCAACAAATCAACGTCGAGTGTTGACAAAACGATGCTCAACTGTTGAGTCCGTAAAATGCATTGCGTGGCTGATGGATCGTTATTTCTACTCATGTTATCTGGGAATAGCTAGCGCGTGGAAGGAATGCAATATATTTTTTTGCAGTATACTATTATGATTCCACATAGATGCCAGATTGAGGTTCCGCGGCTCATGGAACGATTGGAGAGGATGTGCATCAAGCGCGAAGTGCGCCACGTGTGCGGCCTGCGCTGCACATATACGCGGTGCGCTTAATGCACATCTCCCTCCATCACTGAGCTATGAATCGTGGGACCTGAATCTGGCATTTCTGGTTTCACTATATCCAAACTCATTAAATTTTTTTAGATACTGCTTTGAATGGTGGGTGTGACCTAACTTTGAGAAAGAGACAGTTATACCTTTTGAAGATGTCTATCCTTGTTAAGATTTTTCTGACTGATTAATTTTCATGTAAAAAATCACCATAGATTAAACAAAACAGAACCTGAATACTAATGCTACCGTTTGTTCAAAAAGAGGTCGCGAGTCATGAGAAGTGTTTAATGTTTAAATCACATCGAAAGTATTCTCTTCCCCCCCTCCCCTTTCTCCTTCTTTCTTACCACAAATCTTGCTTTTATCTTAGAAATATTTTCGTTTAATTTTATATGCCTATGTGCTATTGTATACAAATTAAAAAATATTAGATCGTGTTCGGAAATTGTCGGATAGAGTGACGTTTGATTGACCTATCAGAATAAAGGAATCTTTGCTTTTTGTATCTTGATTGGACAATGAAATGCTACTATACTCGTATACAAGTGGATTTTTGAACGCAATCTTGGCTGCAATGATAATATACAGAGGGTGTTTTGAAGCGAAATCGATTAACTTTACCAGCGTTCGGGAGATCATTCTAATCAAAAAAGTTCATATACCATGAGTTAATTTGGTTTCATTATCGAAATGTTAGTCGAAATAAAAAAAAAAAGACAAGGTAAAATATTTCGGTTTTGCTCTAAAACATTTTATATAATGATATTCCGCCGGTGGATGAAAATTCCAGGAAGAATAATAATAATATTTTCTATATTGGTATCGTTCTAAAACATTTTGTAGATAGCTTTTACATAGTTTTGAAAAAACCAAATTTGGAATTTAAAATCCAAATAATTTTAAAGAAGAAAACAAAGTAGGGAATAATACGGTTTTATTTGTATTTATAATATTCAGTTTCATTAGATGTAAAGGAACATTTAAGAGTTTTAAAATGAATACTTCATAAATTGATTATGATTGGAGGCCATATAATTATTGGAAGGCTCTAATTAAAATTTAAAATATTATACTCGACAATAATAACTGTTATAGTTCGCAAGTTCAACAAATATTACATAACAAAGAAGAGCTAAAAATAAATGAAGAAGATGATGATGATGATGAGGAGGATGAAGAAGACAACTCAGATTCAGAAGATGATCCAGATCGATTATGGTGTATCTGCAAACGACCGCATAACAATCGATTTATGATATGCTGTGATGTCTGCGAAGATTGGTTTCATGGAAAATGTGTACACGTTAGTAAGGCTATGGGTAAGTATTTTTGTATCTAGCTTTAATGATAAGATTAAATATTCATAATCAGCAATATTTATATTGTACATATGATAGGTCAACAAATGGAGGAAAAAGGTATAGAATGGGTTTGTCCGAATTGTTTAAAGAAAAAAGCTGAAGAAGAAAAAGCAAAGTCGAATTTGCAATCGCAATCTGGAAAACAAAGAACTAAAATTGAACTAATAAATGAAAATTTAATATCGCAGAAAGTGTTATCGAAAGAAATACCTCTATCAAGTCTTTCTGTTGATTGTGGTGTTGCTCCAGTTTCTGGCACGATGCAGTGTGTTGTATGCAAAAAGGAAGCTAGAAATTCCAGCATTTATTGTTCAGACGCATGTATTCTTGCACATGCTCAAGAAACTTTGACCAAGGATAAACCTGTACCAATGGGTTCAAAAGCCACAAAGTCACCTGTAATAGAAACTAAGGCAAAACCTGAAGCTAGAGTGATAGTTCTTGACAGAAAAAGTGGCAAACTTCTTACTGGTACATAGATTTAGTGGATACTTAATATTAAATGAAAATATATGTTTTTATTCATTTTTTCATTTCATTCTCTAAATTATTTATGCACATAACATTTTATTCTGTGCATATTTATCATTTGAATAAAGATTGATAGAAAAGTTGAAGATATAAAAAGATTCTTAATAGAATTTTTTAGAATAGAGAGATTTGACTATATGCATATCTAAATATACATGAATTATCATTTATTTCAGGTGCAAATGCTCCTACAAGATCTAATTTGCGATCATGGTTGAAAGAGAATCCAACTTTTGAAGTGATAGGAGCTAACAATATTAATACGCTGCAGATAGCTGGGAAGCTTGTTACACAAATCCAAACATCTGAAAAAACTGTATGTATAAAATATAAAAATATTAATATTAAATTAAATAAATTAAAATAGTATAATTATTAATACGTTATAGTAATCATTAATTATGTATAGAGAGAGCTAAAAGATGTTTTATTTATTTATTTATTTATTTATTTATTTATTTATTTATCTAAGATTACTTAAATTTCTATAAATATAAGAGTTTGAGATTAAGAAAAAGATGTGCAACCTATATTTTCAGACAAAACAGCCGATTAAAATGCAAACCATGCCAAAGATGATCTATACGAAGGTAGTTGGATCAAAACAAACTGTTTTAGCACCCAATAAAAAAATTACGATAATTCCCGCTGCACAACAGCAAGTGAATGTGTCGCCGAGCAATAAGCCGATGCAGCTAAAACAGACAATAATCTCCACGACGCCGGGAAAGAGTCCTGTAATATTGAAAACGGCAATGCCGAAGAGTGTCATGTCGACACAATTGAAAACCCAAACAACGGGCTCACCAAAACAAACTCCAATTAAGAAGCAAGAAACAAAGCCATCGCCATCCCAATCGAAGCAACAAATTAAGCTAACCCCGGTGAAAAAACCGGAAGCGGAACCTATACGAGTAAATATTCGGAAAACGCTGACGGAATTATTATCCAGCCGTATAAAAGAAACCGAAGATCTGAAATTAACCGATGAGGAGATTGCCGACTTGGCCTTCAACATAGAGCTCGAAATGTACAAATATTTTAAGGATACAGGTTCCAAATACAAAGCAAAGTACAGAAGTCTTGTGTTCAATATAAAAGATACTAAGAATCTAACGTTATTCAGAAAGATTGCGGACCGTTCTTTGACGCCGGATGCGGTAGTACGATTGAGTCCGGATGAGATGGCCAGCCAGGAATTGGCCGAGTGGCGAGAGAAAGAAACCAAACATCAACTAGAGATGATAAAAAAGAATGAATTAGATCTAATGGCTCAGGCCAAATCAATCGTTGTGAAAACTCACAAGGGCGAGCAGATAATCGAGAATGATGGCGGAATTGATCATGTCGATCCTAAAACACCGGTGCAGGATATCGTTACCGCATTGAATAGCGGTGATAGCATAAGTTCCACGGTCGACGATTTGGAAAAAGATAAAGAGGATAGACTGAAATCGCGAATGGATGCGAAAAAGTCAAAGAATATGGACGAACGCAGGAAAAAAGACAAGGAGAGAGGTAGGGAACGTGATAATGTAAAAACCAAAAACAAGGATCGTCGGGAAAGAAGTCACAGTCGGCATCGGCGTAGCCGTGATCGTGATCGCAGCAAGACGCGAGATAAAAGCAAAGAGCGAAAGTCTAGAAATAAAGAGAGCAGACGCGATAAAGACAGAGAACGTGAAAAGGATAAAGATCGAGATCGGAATAAAGATCGGGATAAAACAAGTAGGAAGGAAAGCAGAGAAAGAGGCCGACAGAAGGAAAAGGACAGGCATAAGGGTAACGATAGTTGGACGAGAAATCGTAGTGAGAGCAGAGATTCTAAGGATATCGATAAGAAGGAGGAAGAACGAAAAAAGGAGACAGAGAAAAAGAAGGAAACCTCACCGGCATCTGAGAAACCGATCGAAGATCGCCTCTGGCGACACATAGAGGACGAGGCGACGACGAATACGATCGACGGAAACGATTCTGACATATCGGACAGAGAACCCAGCTCCACTGTTACGATCAAGACGCCCGACATAAACGAAGAGCCTGAGAGAGACAAAGAACAAGAAACGGATAAGGAAACGACTTCGAAAGGCGGCTGGCGGACTGTCTGGCGCGGTTTCGTCAATATGGTTGATGTTGCCAAGTTCTTTATAACCGCGCAAGAGGTAAGCGGCAATGCTAAAGATCTTATGGACGATCTACCGGATACTGTCGATGTTGTTGGTAGAATCAGTCACGAAACCGTTTGGGATTATATCTCAAAGATGAAGAGAACTGGCTCTAAAGAGATCCTGGTCATCAGATTAACGGCCGCAAACGACGAGGAAAAGATTCCATATATAACTCTGTATAGCTATTTGAATAGCAGAAGCCGACTGGGCGTCGTGGGCAATGTCTCCAAGAATATCAAGGACTTTTATATAATGCCATTTTCGAGTCAGAGTACGATACCGCCAGTGCTTTTGCCACTCACCGGATCTGGCTTCGAGGAGCATAGACCGCATTTACTTTTAGGCATCATAGTTCGCAACAAGAAGAAAAGATTAACGGCTATACCACCGGTCGTACCAACTAAGACGTCCAAGAAAGAATCTGATAGAAGTTATACACCACCGTTGGTTAGCGTGCCGAAGGAAAAAACCACATCGCCGCCGCCATCCTCGTCATCCATGCTATATCACAAAGCGACCGCGTTAGACTCGACGAAAGAGAAACCGACGGTGACACAAATGACTTTGGAAACTCTCAACAAGGCACACATAGGTATGTCGCGCAGCGTCATAGACACTGCGACGATATGCAAGATCGTGCCGGAGCTATCATCCAAGATCGACCTAACTTCATCGCCCGGTAAAGTCGCATTGGATGATGATGGGGACGAGCCTTACAGTCCCGGCGAGATGGATGAGGACATAAACAATCTGCAGACCACCACTGATAGCGCCGCCGGTATTCTCTCATCCAGCAAAAATTCCACGGAACTACAGAGAAAGATGGATGAGCTGAATCGGCAGATCGAGGAGCAGAAACAACAAATTGAGGAGCAGAAGCAACAAATACAGAGTATTAGTTCGTCGTTTCTTGACGAAACGACGCCGACTCTGCCGGTGAGAATTTCCCTAATTTCCCATTTTCGCAGTCTTGATTTATTGTTATCATCATCTTTCTGTGCTTATCCTGATGTAAATAAAATTGATTTTGAATTCGTCCATTTTTCCATACGTTCCCGATTCTGTGCCCTGAGCTGCTCTAGATTCTTACTTCTGAGATAATTTGGCCAAACGTGTTTATATTGTTAGAAATAATTTATATATTTGATCGAAAAAATTGATCATTAAACAAATTGAATTAAAAGATTGAATCGATATTCATATATCGCATGTGTAGCTGGATGTATAAAAAGATTATAAATAAATTTTTCTACATTTCTCATTGTATTAAATTTATATTAAGATCCGTGAAATATCGAGCTTAGTGATTGATATTGCTATTAAAAAATGAATATATATGCAGCGTTTTGAATTGTAACTCGAACAATTAGTGTGTTTACTGAAGTAGAAATCTGTCAGAGTAACTCTGTTTTCCTTCTTTTACCAAGATTTTTTTTTTTTCGATATATGTGAAAAATTTAATATATTCGAAGAAAGAGAGGACATAGAATGCGAAATTCTATGATCGCTGAGCGAAAACAATACATTCGATATATGTTTTTATCTGTGAAAGCATAATATATTTATATGTTAAGTTTTCTCAAGTAAACTCGTACTGATAAAATATAAATTATAAATTTATGGATTTATATTCCATTAATCGGGGCAATTATGTAAGACGACGATACGATTTTTGTTAATCGTGAACATTACCAATTTTGATCGTTATCTCTTATCACTCAATCTATACTTTTTTATCAACATTTTCTACACTCATTTTAGGGTTTGGGATTGGATCCACCCAGCAACGACTGCGAGGAAGCTTACAGCCCATCAGATGCGCGCTCATTCACGCCGCCTCCGCCTGAAATCACCAAGTTCGCGCAACCCATCCTCGACAAAGTCTCGGACATCACTATACCGCCGAACCTGCAAGAGATCCTGGCGAATGTCAAGCGACAGGAATTCTCCAAAGTGGATCCTTATCTTCCATCTAAACCTAGCGCGTCATTTCTACCCGCGGCTGGCACATCACTTTACGCTTCGAACACGGAGAAATATTCGCCGTCTTCTTCCAGAATCAATCAATCGGAGAAAGCGTTGCCTGAAGTTACGAAAGAGAGCAAGAGTACGCTAAGCACACTAAGCGATCTGGATCTGATCCGGAAGGCAGAAGAGGAATTGGCTGCTGTTGCTGCCGCAACGGCGGCAGCGACAGCATCGGCGAATGTATCCGCGCCAACATCATCATCCTTGCTCACATCTCCTGTTCCGAATCTCGCCCTGACGCCGCCGTCTGTCGGTTCAATGAATGACGCACTAATACCACCGCTGTCGCAGGCTCTTTCATCGCTTCCCTCGGAGCCCATTTTAGAAACTTCGTACAAGCCGACTCCCTCGGACTCTTTCAAGAAGACTTTTGCCCCCGAACAGCCGAAGCCACCTGGTCTCGAGGATGAGGATTTTCCCGCGTTTCCTTCGACTCCGCCAACGATAGATGTTTCTAAAGTGGCGGCATCTCGCTCGAAAATCTCACCTAAGACTGGTATCATATTGAATGTCAAGCGGAAATTAAGCGACGACGGTAGTTCATCATCACCCTCTAAAGTACCGAGGACTAAATCGCGTTGGGGTCAAGGACCATCCGAATAAGCCAGTCGAATAGCTGCGGTATAGTGAACTTCTAGAATATAATTGTTCTGTGTACGCTATTCAATAATACTATTATCGTCAACGTTTAAAGCGAAAAAGCGAAATAGTTTGTTTTGCGCCGAAAGAAGACGAAAGAGCGATAAACTATGAAAAACTTGATTGTAACATAATATATAAGAAGTATGAAGTGTGGAAATGCGTCTTATATGCGATGAAAAATAATTATATATGAGATTACAATCATAAAAGACAGAGAAAAAAAAAGATAAAGTGGAAGGAAAAAGAAAGATAACGTATGTTCCACAACAATGAATCATCAATTACGTGTTTACGTAAACATTTGTCGCGTTCGGAATAAATCTTTATGAAAGATTTTAGACACATTATGTATTCGACAAGCGCGTCGAATGTAGATGTAGATAAAGCTTCTTCTAAGTAACTACCGAATTTGTAAGAAAAACATGCGATGTCCTGTAACGGGATGTACAATCTATATCAGAGCTTTATCCGCCAGAGAAAAATTCTCTACCTTTCTTCCATAATTTTCTATCCACTACTCTTTCTATCCTCTTTCAAGGACAAACTTTGTTGAAAAGACACGTTGTTGCCATCTTTCAAATCTCGCTGTTTATCGATGATATTCTGCACGTGGCAATACGGGAAATCCAAAGATAGTCCTGACAAACATATATCTGTATAAAAGTTTCTCTTTTGCTCACGTTGAATCGCACATAAAAATGTGAGCATAATTATATTAATGAGATACACGAGTGCATATTCGCATACATTTACAGATTTATAAATGTTATCGACATGGAAGAGGTACAAAAAGAAAAGTATGACCCACGTGCGAGTGAAGTGTAAACGTGACTCTTACATACTGTGGGTGCGCGCGCACGCACATACGCACGCATGCGTAAAATTCTCACTCTGATATTGCCATTGTACGCGTTATTATTCTTGTAAATACCAAAGCAAAAAGGTAAATAAAACTCGACGATCATGATTGCGTCGTATACGACACATAGTGTATGAGCGTGACATGGGTATGTACATACATATATATAAGCCGAGTTAAAAAAAAAAGTTTCTGTAATATATTTTATTAAAGACTTTTCACACATCTGTGGCCCCCCGTGTTAGTGGTAGCCGCAATTCTCTTACGTAAGATTGGATATACGGGGTGTCCGTGTTTTAAAATTTGAATGCAAAGTGTTAACATGACACTTGGTTTTCCAGAGAAATCGCAAGTGAAAAATAAAAAAATTAATACACAATAAATATAATTGTAAAATCATATATGGAGATACATAAAACATAATTTTTTAATATATATTATATAAATATTATTAAAAAATTTATTTCTATTTTCTATATTCTACATAATATAAAATTAATATTTCTTTAAAAAAGTGTTTGAAGCATCATTATGCTGAAAACATTTTCGATTAAAAAAAAATATCGATTATCGAACGTCTCACTTGTTTTATATCCGTCATTATGATATAATATGATTCGGAGAAATGACAAGAATTTAATTTCATTTGCGATTTCTTTTCTTCTATTAGAAGGAGTGATAAGATTACGTATCACGTTGCGAGGCTGCGTTTTAAGATGAACATGCTGTACGCTACACTTTAAGCAAGCAGGGATGTACATAAATCGCAAAACGTTGCCTGCATCCGACCAAAAATACCGATCACACACGTACATCATGCATGCATAATTTGGCTGTAAATCCGCAAAATCTGGTGCGCCTAATATTGAATACGCGCATTCGACATCGTTCATTTCCTATATATGTATATATAATCCGTAGAATGTTAGAGCAGTAAATTCATTTTTCTTCCATAAAACGTAAAAACATTAGCTATTGGATTTCGATAATGCAGAATTACTCTCGGAGCGTTTAATTTTGTATTTTGTATTGTTGCACTGGGCGAGCGTGTATCATACACAATAGCGAAATTTTCGGATTCACATAGTGAATATGGGAAAAATGCATACAACATATCGCACTCTTGATGCGATTTTTTTGTAACTTCTCATTCTTTTAATGATTTTCAAAAATTTAGCTTGTTAAAGAACTTAATTGATGGTAGAAACATTTATGTTTCTATTGTGCGAAATATCGTTCTTAAAGCTATGTACTTTTTCAAATCTTGATATGTTTTTGCAAAATTTTTAGAAGAAAATATTGTTATGTAGATATTTTCACTGATATATATATATATATATATATATATATATATATATATATATATATATATATATATATATATATTTTTTTAGATATGTATATATATATACCTATCTGAAATAAATTTTGCTTTTTTGTTTTCAAGTTTCCTGGGTTTCAAAAAAAAAAAAAAAAATGTAGCATACGTTTGTGATCTTGACATACAAATTATGACCTGGAAAGAACAATTGGTATATGTATTATTCGAATTTATATAAATATGTAATTTGACTCGCTCAATTATTTAGGAATCGCGTATTGCGCAAACAATAACTTTGTAAACGCGTTTGTTTGAAGATATCTGCGTAAACATTTTTATGTATACATGACAGAGTAGAGAAGAGCGGCTTATAAATCCTTATTTGTAGATCATCAGGCTATGATAATACTGAGCTAATTTAGCAATTTAACTTTAAACGCGACTAACACAGGCGCCACTATATATAATAAGCGTATATTACATTTACCCAGATTACTGTATGTTCTTACAATTACACTATATCTATATGTTTAAGGATTATTTTATAAGATTTAGCCATTTTATTTTAATATTGCTCGCCACACTTTTATATAGCGAATTTTCGGCTAGTAGCACCTCATTAATATTGTGTACGTATTCACTTCATTAATGTCAATTTTAATTCTAATGCAGATTAAAATAAGATTGTTGATTTGTTTAATTATCATCTCTTCGCGCTTGAGCAATATAATGCATTATATAGCAACGTATTTTGTGCAATGTCCGTTGATATATTTATCGAAAAAGCGTATTTTCCCTGAGAAATATATCATCGAAAATTTATAACGATTTTATAATTTCAAGATTGCACATAATAAGCAGCATTTAACATTCACTAGCAAATATCTGCAATAAAAGGATAAAAAATAATATTAATTTTTCTATTTCAATTTTATATTAGTAATATTTTCCGATCGCAATCCTTGAAGTGATTTAATATAATTCGTTCAAAATTACTAAGCAGAATTGTTTCAAAAGGCTGATGGTATATCAAAATTATCAATCGAGATATGTTCCGAAATAGAGAGCATTCACGTCCGCACTTTTCGGAAATGTTTCATTTATTTTTTCAAATAATTCAGATAATTATATCCTCATCTTTATTTTATCGTAATATTTTGAATGGTGGTTTTGCCATTCTTATTTATATTTTGCAACGTATCGCGCATTTTTAATAACATAATTTTTTTTATAGACAATATATGTAAAAGCTTCGAGTGAGTATTGGAAAAAGCATCAAGATTAAAATTCAAATATTTCAATGTAAATTAATCACGTAAAATTTGAATTAAAATAGAATTTTTAAGGACTATTTATTACTCTTTTTTTTAATGTAAATTTATTGCATTCTTTTAAACTAAAGTTATATTAATTACAGATATTTTCAAATTTCGCGCACGTGTATGGCATGCGCATGCGCAAAGTTAAAAACCATACATAGTAAAGCGGGGAGCACACACTTTTGCATAAGCGCATAACAATAAACATAAAGAAATTGATTGGTCCACAAATATATGCATAAGAAAATAAACCAATCAATTTCCTTATGTTTATTGTTATGCGCTTATGCAAAAGTGTGTGCTCCCCGCTTAATCTGGAATGAGGTCGTGAAACTCTTTCGACTGATCGATTAATCGCATAAACGATTGTTCGATTCGCATAGTCAACATTTGCCCTCGTGGAGATAGTTATTTCCGGTATGCTAGCTCTATCGTCCATTTTTCCTGACACGCGCAATGGAGATAGAGCCATCTTGTTCCAGAGTCCGACGTGGCGGCCGGACTGCCAGGCGATTCGCGATTCGACATGATTTTACGTAAGTACATCACGTTAACATTTGCGTTATCGGTATTATTTGTCCATCAATAATGATGAAAACACTCTGTCGAGAACAAGACGAATTTTTGTATCTCGAATGCGATCGAATGACATCGTGCCGCGTGTCCGCCAAAGCAATCTTTGCGAATACATTAATCGTTATCTATTCGAGATTTTTAACAATGTACAATTTTAAAACTATATACTCGTTGAGTAACTTGATTCGGAACGATTGAACCGAAAGATTCGCGATTATGCTTATTCAGCATTATAATTCATCACGACCATGCCGGATATAACCGCACGAGCGGCACGAGTATAGTTTCAGAAAGCAAGCTTTAAAATATGTAATATATAACATGCGTACAAGATATTATTTATTATTATTTAATTTATTATCTAATTTATTATCTAATTTGTTATAATTTATTATTATATTATTGCAAAGATATGCATATAATAAAACTCGATATAATATAATGTAAAGTGATAATAAATGTAATGTGTATTGTTTTTTATAATAATTTTACGATATACAATATATTAATTTGTAGAAAGTACGTATGTGATGTTTATCATAAATTCAGTTTTAACAAAAATAAATGCAATATATTTTGGTGTTATTTCTTTTTTAGCTGCTGTGCTACCGCTAGTATTAGTAGTGCTATGTGCACATTCTGTATTCTCAGAAGTCTCACAGTCGACAAATTCATATTTGTCAGTAGCTGATAGAGTACGTTTGAAGAACATACTCGATCCGGGATTTCAGCTACAGGATGTACCTGCAGTATATTATGCTGTCAATGGATACAAGTTCCTTGGAGAAACTATACCCAAAATAGATGTAATTTTCCTTTTTCACAAGTTTAATTTGTTTAAAAATTATTCGATATATATAAATTATTATGTGATGAAAAAAAGCTGTATATTGAGAGTCCATGATTATTTGATTAGTCTTTCTGATTGTAATATTTTCTTCTTACTATAATGTATAATGTCTCAAATTATTATATTGATAGTATTTGTTTTTGTTTAGGCTATCTGCAAGTATTTAATAAAATCTAATGAAGAAAACATCACACCTGAAACAGCATTTTACCTTGCTTCTACATGGAAAGCTATTGGAGACTGTCAAGAGTTTCCCACAAATATTGTGACAAAGGTAATCAATGTTAATGATCAAAAGACAATGATATTTATATACATAATGATGTCTATATAATACTTTCGTTCTACTGTATAAAGAATGAAGATAACAATTATCACTGAATTAGAAAGTCTTGGAAATTAATAAATAATATTTGTGCCAAAGGATATTATATGAAACTTTTATTATACAGGTATTGACAAATGTTATACAAAAGGATACTTCTACACTATCTGATCTGTATTATGCAGTGAGTGGTTTAACAGCTTTATCTCAAAAGATACCTGCTACCAGAATTGATAAGTTAGTGAAACTAATACAAGCTGCTTTACGGAAGGATGATAGCCTGTGGAAGTAAGTTATTGTGTTACATCTTTTTTTGAAAGATATATATATTATTATTATTAATTAAAAAATTATAATACATATAATTATAGTGATGTTAATAAAACTTTCGTTCTACTGAATATAAATGAAGACAACAATTAATACTGAACAAAATATTTTGAAAATTCTTATTTTTATTTTGAATATTGTGAATAGTAATTTAATAATAAACTTTATATTATTAGCTTGGGATACACATTCCATATTGCTGCGGACATAGGTGCACCAGCTGCATTTGCTTTTGACCGTATTGAGGATGCTGTGGTACAGGCTGACGAAGTGGATGGCCAATATTTGCAGTTTGAGGGTGGTCTTTCTATCACAAGTACGATATTTACATTATTTAACTTTTTTCTATATATAATTTTGAGAGCAATTGATTTTTTATTTTAATTATAAAATTTATTCTTATAGGTTTTCTTGTCAATGGTATTTTTAAATTGTCTACTTCATTGAAAAAAAAGCCGCCATTAAACTTTCAACAAACAGTTAAATTCGGCAACTATCTTCTATCACGACGTTCTGTGCAAACCACGAAAGGCGTCGCAACCTTGTTGTCTTCTTTAACCACTTTGGTAGTAGACAGTCCTGAGAAGCCTGTTTGCATAACTTTGGCCGAAGGAGGAATTGTGATCTCTAATCAACAACCATTAGTCACAGTTAAAGTTTGTGATATTCTTGGTCAGGCATTGCCAACTGTGCCTAAGGTCATTGCAAATTCCGCCACGAGAGTAGGAGATGATGTTGTTATCCTTAGCAATGAAAATTTGCAACCATCTACAACAGACAAGTAAGCATCTTCTATTATAAATATGCCTGGTCCCCAATACTTTACTGACTCAGCCTTTCCATGCTGACATCAGCTATACCTTGGGGCATAGCAATAATTGTTGAATAATCCCTTTAACCTTTTTTTTTTAATCTAATTAAGGTTAAGAAATTCAACAAACAATTTTTTAATTTTTGTTATTCTATATTAGAATCTAACGTTTTATGTCTATTTACAGGACTCTATTCACAATGAATCTTATGAATATGAAACCTGATCGTGGTTTTTACAAGATATCGATAACCGCGGCTTCGGTTACAAACACGATTACAGTAAAGGTTTTGTCTGAAGCGATATTAGACTATTTGGAAATCGGAACTGGCGATGCTGATCAAACCACTCAGCCAAAACTTGCAAAGTATTTATTACGTTATATACTAAATTTTATACGTTTTAAGATTCTATATTTATTATCTTAAATTTCTAATGATAATTTCATTTATTTTAGAGTAAATACAGAGTCTCCCTCCGGTAAACTTGAACATAAAATAGAAGCCGATTCGCAGCAGAAGCTAGTCATGCGTTTTTTGTTGCGCGACTCGGCGAATAAGAAACCAATGCGCGTGCATCAAGCCTTCGTACGCCTTACGTCCGTTTCTGCATCCACTAGTGATAAGCGAGGTCATGAAATCTTTTTCGTTGCCGAGCCTGACGCTGCTCACGTTTATAAATTTGACATGGTAAATTTTTGACCGCTTGTATTTCTTTAAACAAAGATTTTACCTTTGTATATATTGTATCTTCCTTTCAACATTTATATAATTTTGTAAATATTATTGTAGCCAGTTGGAACAGCAGCTACAAATTTCGGTCACCAAAGCGGAGATTATAACATGGAATTAATCATCGGCGATGCCGTGATCAATAATCCATTCCGATTTAATATTGGTACGGTGACTCTGAAATTTCCCGAGTTAACCTCGACAGAGGGTGCCGATAAGAGTGTCTCTTACAAGCAAAAGCCAGATATGTATACTACTAAACCGGAAATAAAGGTAATTTTCTTACGGTTTTATGTATGTGCATTTATGTATATGCCAATGCTCGTTAGTGACAGAAATTCTTCGATAATTTTGTCACTTCCAAAACATTGGCAGAGGATTATTATGTCGAAGTCAATATAATATATTCACAGAAGTTATCATGTATGTGCAATATTTTTTGTACTTTGACAAACATTGATTTCTGGTTGAAAGATTGTCGTTAAAGCATTTCTCCAAAAATTTATTTTTAATTTCAGCACATGTTTCGCGAGCCCGAACGCAGACCACCAGCGTTCGTATCGAACTTGTTCACAGGCTTGTGTTTGGCACCAGTTCTATTATTATTGATTTTATGGGCTAGACTCGGTATCAATATCTCAAACTTTCCTTTGTCTCTCAGTGCGATTACATTCCATCTTGGATTAGGAGGTAAATATCAATTATCTGATAAGATACACGTTAATTTATGATAAAACTAGCAGGATAAATAAAAATTGAAAAAATTTAAACATTTTTATTAAAACAATAATAATTAAGACTATTGTAATGTAGTAATATATAATAAGCCTGATATTGCTTGACAGAGGATGGCATATAATCTATCTGTTTTCATCGGGCGTATAGCAAATCGTGATGTTTTCGCAAGTGTGATTGTATTCCTCATCACATTTGTAGCCCGAAATTCACTACAAAAATCTATATTAATAAGTTATGGCAGCAATGCACAGATGCAAATATAACTATGATTATTTTATTTTCAGGAATCTTTGTGTTGTTTGGCATTTTCTGGCTGAAACTCAATATGTTTGTTACACTGCGATATTTACTCGGTTTTGGCGTTGTTACATTCCTCGCTGGCAATAAGATGCTATCTCAAATAGCACACAGGCATAAATCGTCACGTTAATTTTTATTTAAATGTATATCTAAATGTTTGCAGTTGCAGTTTAAAGTGCATAATAAATATAAGACTGCCTTTAACAAACTTGAAACGGCCAATCAAACTCGTTAAAGTGGCAGAAACATCATTGAGCTGTTCTTTCACCTGTCATAGATGTACATAAATCATAAAATATATATAATCGTTTATTTTATTTTATTATATTGAATACTGATTATGTTTCACATAAGTTCTAATGATTACAGATCAATATCATCAAGAAATGAGATGAAGTTGTAGATAAGTGATATAAATTGTAGATCATTGAACTTGCACCTACGATAAAAGAATAAGTGGCAGATATAATTCTTTTGTCACAATTGAAAGTTATTAAATTAATTTGTACTTTTTTTATTCTCTCTTACTTCTTGCATTATATAATTGATACATTCACGTAGATGATTTGCCTCCTCCTTTAATTTGTCCCTTTCCGATCGCAATTGCATAGTGATTATTTGGGCGGAGCCAAGCCGTCGCCAAAAATTTGTCAGATCTTGAAACTCTTCGATCTACATTTCAGATATTTCTTAAAAATTCAATACTTCTATCTCTCGTACTTTTGTATGTGATGAAATTAACCTGACGGGATATGTCCCAATCTGGTATAGTTTGATCCGATAAAGGAGGTGACGAGTTCTCGAGCTTCGTTTGACCAGCAAACAGAATTATTTTTTCACGTTGCGTTTCGTACTTGCTACAGATTTGCATGAGCACGAGCAATCGTTTACCTTTCGTTGCAAGATCCTTTAAATGTTTTATCGTCTTGTTGTATTCAATCGATAATGTCTTCAATTGATCTGTGTCTTTCGTTTGTTCTGAAATTGTTTCATTTTTCAATACGGAATTCTTACGATTTATTTTATTTTATTTTATCTTATTTTATTTTTTTTTAATAATTACGATAATGTTTTTGTCTAATAGAAAGTGTGCATGAACACATATGAGAAAAAGGATATGATAGAAACATGAAATTTTAAAGAATGCTTAAAATATAAATTGTAAAAGATCTGATAAATTTCCGACGACTCCGTGCAAATAATCACTCACTATATGTAAAAGAATAAATGATAATGTGCACCTGAGAAAAAACGGTTTTTCACAATCCAGTAAGCTTTCTGGAAGAAATCATGTTCATTCAAAATTTCAGAAATTTCTGCCTTAGCCGAAGTATTGTATGTTGCTATTTTGCTTTGAAACTTTCGTATCTCTTCGAAAAGATTCGTCGTTCGTAACAATTGTTGTGCGATTATTTTCTGATCCTTTTCGTCTTTCTCTTTGAGTGCTTCATAATGTTTTTGACGATCCTGCGTTTCTATAATGATGTCATATTAATTAATAGTAGCTTGCACTGAAGATACAAAAATATGACCTTAACATAAAATTAATTTGCATTTGATAGATGGGTGTGGTTACAGATCCATAGAGCGACTGTCATTTCGAAGATTATAATTATTTATATTTAATCAAAATTACATTATATATAAATGTTTTTCTTAATTTATTTATTCTAATAATTTTGAATTTTATACAAGCTGTTTTGTCGCACTTACTATTTTGATAATCTGATAGAACCCGTCGCAGATCTTCCCAGAAGCTTCGCAATTGATTTTCCATTTGAGCCGCAGAAAGTCTGCGAATATCTTTACTCTCTTCCACAAATGCATCGATCTTGCCTTTCGACAATTATTTTAATATATTAATTAAAAAATGAATATATAACTAATTGTAATTAGATTAAAATCTTGTATAAATTTATATGACATATGAATTAATTTTGTTTCAGCTTATAAATATTTTTATTTCATATTTTTTGTCAAAATTCACCTTCCTTAACTGAATCACCAATTTACGAATAAATAAATTAACTTCAAATTATCAATTGTATTTATGATATATGTTTAATTAATCGAAACAAAAGAGATTCTAATGTAATGCAAAGATTAATAATAATACCTATTGCAATGCTCTTAGCATTGTTTAATGATTCTTGTAGTTGTCGCTGAACACCATTAGTGATTAAATGCAACAAGATCTCCTCTTCGTTCTGCTGATGATAAATGTTGCTGACCTCAGCGTCCGTCTGGTCAAGCGTCTCATTTAAAGTTTTTCGATAATTTTTTTCTTCGCGTTGTATTCTCTCCGTATACATCCCCAATAATCGATCTATAGTTTCAGTATGTGATCTTATATTTTTTTGATATTGCTCTTCGCTTTCAGCCAATTCGTCCATCAAAAAACTTATCCTGAAAAATGTAAAAATATTGCTAAAAACAATATGCAAATCCTCTAAGGAAATATCGACCTCAGATTTTCATCACTTAATCATATTAATTAAGATCTTTTTTTGAAACACTAGAATTTGTTATCAAAGCAGTTTACCTCTGTTCCTTGAATATGTTCCTTTCTTCCAAAAATACGCATAAATTATATAAAGTCTGAGAAAAATATTAATGTTTAAAAAAAAAACTACTGTGAAATATATGAATAATTAGACTTGATATTTATATTTTAGGAAATATTTTTAAAATTATATATATATATATATATATATATATATTATAAATGTTAAGTGATAAAATATTCTCTTAATCACCAATTCATGAATTTTAATTTTTAATAGATTTCTCTCGTGAAATTAATTAGCTAATCTAATTAAATTTAACACTTGTAGTGACCTGTAGTCCTTGATGTCGAGAGCTCGATCGAAGTTACGCCACGCAACCTCCACATCCTCCACGATCTGCGGCATTTTGATTCTCATCATCATCTCCCGCCATAATGTGCGATAACGCTTTGTGTTTAAAGCACCGAGCTCGATCTCGCGCATCAGAAGTTCTCTCTTCAACTTTTGAGCACGTTCCTCAGCTTCACGTTGCCTCCGTTCTTTCATCCATTGTGGTCTTACTCTCTCTTCTCTCCTGGATATCTTTCATGTCATTTTTTCAATTTTATTTTAGACAAAACTTTAACTTATATAATTTGCATTTCGAGAATAGAAAAATTTAATTTTATTTTATTTGAATTTATTTTCGTTTAATATTAACACAATCTTAAATCGATATAATATCTTATTTTGCGATGTTTACTATTCTTTTACATGGAAAGAATTTTTTCGAAATGTAATGATTAAAAATTACAATTCACTCACCGCTCGACGCATTTTTTTAAGCCACGTTGTAATTATATAAAGTTGCACGTATAATTTCGTGTAAAATTTTTAGGCTAAATTTTTTTACGTAAGACATGCTTTTCGTGATCCTCTTATTTTGTTTTTCATTTTCTTTTTTATTTCTTAAAAAGATCAAGAACATATATGTAATATGAATTACAGTTGATAATAATGGAAAGAAGAGTATTCTAACAAAATTCTAAAAATGTGATTTACTTATTTTAATTTAAACATTATTTACGATAAAAAAATAATATTTCAGCTAGTCAAGAAATATTTTTATGTAATTTTGAAAGCCTTTTTTTTTAAATTTGTATATATTTATTCTTATAATTTATATATTTTTCGGTCTTTAGCAAAAAATAATCATTGCCCAGACACACGTCTTTTAGTAAAAATAGAAATAGATTTATCCGCGTGCTTAATTGATAATCGAAATATATCTTTCAAGGTGTGCTGCTATGAAAATAGCGAACAGAGGAAACGAGAAAGTCATTTAAGTCATTTAGCAGAAATCATGATGGTATAATTAAATTAGCATCTCACTTTTACGATGGCCGACTCATTAATGGCGAGGACACATTATACATATAGATCGATTTGCATAGAAAAAAAACATGCGACACACCTTCTTAACAAAAAATATTATTTTGTTATTACGTAATTATGTCTCGTCTAAATCATCTAGATAATTTAGGTCATTAAGGTGTCTGAATTTTTCTGATTAATGTCACTATTAACATAATTAGCACTTTTGTTGCAATATACGTTACAATCGTTTATACGTACAGTCGTAGGTAATGAAAAAAAAAAAAAAAAAATCAATGATCTAAACAAAATCCGGAATTCCCTGGAGATCCTTATGCTAATTCTAGTATAGCATTTACTATAGATTATGTAAAGATATGGAGATGCGCCTATTCAAGGTCACGATGGACGTAATTCATCTAAATAAGCAAATAAATAAGTTTAATTTGTTTCTGTTTCTTTTCTCGCAAATTGTTCCTCGTTTATTACTTAATAAATTATTATTAAAAGATCTGAATTTATAAAAAATACTTTGGTATAATAATTTCTATATAAAAGTGTTCAGAAAAAGATTTACATGCAAATAAAGTTTCGCATTGTTTAAAATTAATTCACGTACTCGCTATTGCACTTATGCACTTGATTATGTAGTATGCAAAAATGTAAATATCTAGGAAGCATAATGTAATGTCGACAGATCTTGAAAGTTAATGGCTGTGTTGAAACAACGTCTGAGGATCGCGAAGGGAAGTTCCATTCAGCAGTTTAAGGTCGGAATTCCTGTCGAGTCACTGGATGGGTTCAATGTCAGCACGTAAGGAAATGAGTCCTCGTCCAATTCAGTGATTCAAAAATCAAGGGAACAAGAGAGGGCAAACCGGCGGCACGTGTCTTAGCTTTCGACAGGTAAGAGAGATATTTAAGTATACATTTACAGATACGAAGATGTAACATCTTCCCGTGGAATTTGGCGTAAGATTTCCGGTAGTAGGGGCAACAGTCCCATCTCATCGTATAAAAGCCATTGGGACCAGTGCTTTGGGAAGAGTTATTCTCCATCCGAAAACGTGATCTCAACAAGGTAATGTGATCGTACTATGTAATGAGAGGCTCGTAACTTTTTTAGTCTTCAAAGATTCGTGATGATAAAATCTCTCATAGAGAGTGCAGACTTCAACGAATTATCTAAATCTTTTATTTTTATGTTAAATTAGAAGTGTTAAATTTCATTACGCACTTTTATCTGAAGACAATATATAATATATAAGAATACAATATTAAAAAAGTTGAAGAATGTGAGTTTTTTTATTTGTATTTTCAATTATGTGGTGATAAGCACTGCTGAATCTTTCAGATAAGAAAGCTTTATGTAAACAGATTTTCAGATAAATTACCTTTATTCTACTACAAATTACTTTCTCAATTTTAATATTCAAATCACAAATTAATTCAAGTTTTCAAATAATGTTCGATATCTTTAGTTTTTATCTTTTCACTCTTTCTGATAATTATATCCTTATATCTTTTAGATGAAGTACATTATAGTGCTAGCTGCCCTGATGGCTGTGATTTACGTTCAAGCGGAGCCTGCCGACAAGTCTGCATCGCAGCAAACAGTGATAATACCTAAGTCGGATATTATCCCGCCAGTAATATCACAAGTAACAACGAGCGAAGTGGCCAAAGAACAACCACGTAATAAGAGAGCACCGATCCTCCTGGGGAAGGCACTTGTGGGCGGTGCTCTTCTCGGTAAAGCCGCTCTTGGCGCCGGAGTTGTGGGTGCCGGTGTTCTCGGTGCGGGAGCTTTGGGTGCAGGAATCGTCGGTGCGGGAGTCCTCGGTGCCGGAGCTCTTGGTGCTGGATTATACAAGGCTAAATAGTAAGTTGTTTATCTCTGAAAATATACTTTATATATCTCTAAAAGGACAGTCTAAGAAAAATGAGAACAAAGTTACATTCATATTAGATTTATTAGCTTAAAATTATATTAAATAATTATAAAATTATAATAGTAAGTATAATTAAAGTTATCAGTCTTTGCTAATCTGTTCGATGGCGCTAATTCTCATCAAATATTGAAATTGTCCGTTTATGAAAATTAAATTAATGTTAATTGATACGTATAAAAATTTTACACTTTTACTTTTCGAAAAATTTCACTAAAGTTCACGTGTCGTCACTATTAGCTCAATTCTCATGACACTAATCAAATTTCACTGTATCGAAGTTCTAGCTAAAGATATTAGAGCAAAAATGTCAAATATTTATCAGTAAGATTGCGAAATTCTTTCTTTTTAGCTATGGTGGATACGGTGGATACGGTGGATATGGCTATGGCGGCGGATACGGTGGATATGGCTATGGCGAATACTATCCCCGTTATCATTATCACAATCATTATCATAACTATCCCTATTATAATACTTATTATCCCCAATATTATGGTGCAGGCTATGGCTGGTAAATTGATTTCGATTTCACAATGCATCACGTAAGTTTAATATACATATATTCTATGAAAATTCTATTTAAACTTCTATATATTTGTTTTATACTGTGAATTATTATTTTTTAATATAGTTTATATCTCAATCATAAGTTTAATTAAGAAATACAGTATATATTCGTAAATTTTATTTCCTCAATAAGAAGATTCTATAATATTGCTCCTAAAAGGAAAATCAAATCTTTTTTAAACAATTACGGAGATACAAATACTTTTGTATGATTCATTCTGTATATCTTAAAATCAATATAATAATCAATAAATTTTCTTGCAGATCCCATTAATGAGAACAGAATTATCTGGTGTACAATTTTTTACCACCATTTCTTGTGAATCATTATTTATATCAATGACTAAGCTCGTTTTCTTTTACGCAGATATTTGTATCGCCCGATATTTGTACATTTTTTATACGTTTAAAAATAAAATGTATTGGAGAGAAGAGCAAAATTATATGTATTATAATACATGTTTGTAATGAAAGTTCTAAATAAAACAAATTGACCATTCATGATTACTATCCCATCAGTCCTCTTATTAATTCTTAAACTATTATTATTAATATTATTTTCATTGGTAGAAATATAAAAAATAATAAAATAAAAAAATATATAAATGTATCATGTATTTAATACATAAAATACATAATCATGCAGACTTAAGGATCTAATATATCTAACTTTGCTAATCTGTATTGTCGTGTTTGAGTATTCCTGACAAGAACAATGTTAGACTTTTTAGATCTAACAATTTCGAGTAACGAGGGTAATGTAACATATCCAATGCCAATACCTTTTGCCTGGCTGAATGAAAGGCCTCCTATCGTTACATATCCCATAACTTCTCTGTCACAGGAATGACGAACTTCTGTAGATTCTGGGAGATACAATTTTGACATTCTTATAAATTGATCTGATATAATTTTGCGATGTATTAGAGCCGACATACGTTCAGTTGCGTTGCTAGATTTATTCAATGACTTTAATGTATTATCTTGAAACGTTTCCTTTCGTTGAACTCTTTGCCGCCTTAATCGTTTCAATAGCGCCAAGTGATTTTTACGTAGCATTTTACGGGACTTTTCATTCGGATCGGTATGACATTTTTCAATAGGCCCGACCCACTTTTTATAATTTTCAAATCTTTTCATATCTTCGTGCGTCGGCATACATATGATCGCAAATTTCTTCGGCAATCCTTTTCCCACCATAGATAATTGGACGCGTACCAAACAATTTTTACATTCATCAAAATCTTGAAAATTGAACTGCATATTTTTGGTTAATTTAGATTTTCGATTTTTAACAGGACAAATTTCCGTTTGTAAAGATGATAAAAGTTCACGATTTCTAAGAACGTAAAAATTTTCGATGTCTGACCAACCTTTGGTTAAATTTTTCCAATCACAAAAGAAAGGGCTACGAATGCCAAATTTGATATAGTTAACTCTTCTATTTGGTGGATGACAAAAATATTTATTAGTTAATTCTTCTTTTGAAACCAATGCCTCCCTCATATAAGCGGGACTGTTTGGATCGTAAATATTGGGTACATTTAGCTGTAAACTTTCAAAAGCTATCAATTTGGATTCTCGAAGTGCACCCACTCTTGCACATCGCATTATAAATGCAAGCCAAAATGGCATTGCCCATCCAGATGGTATAACAATATCTATACTGGATCCTAAACCTGTTAACAATATATCAATATTTTTATAATTGCAATTATGAAATAATGAATTTAAAATTCCATAAATTCCATAAAACTATTATATTATATATTATAAATAATCGTCAATTATATATATTAATTATATTTATTGCATACCTGTTATAGTTCCTGGTTTCTGAATAAGAAGTATCGGTATTTTTGCCATTATGTCTTTGTTAAAATATTGATCATTTGACATACCAGGTACAAGACATTCACTTCTAAACTTATTAATTGTGCTTGTGGATACACAAGAATTGCTTACAATATGGCGTATTTGTGCATCCCAAATAGGAGAACAGTTTGAACCAGTTGGTAGCTGATAAAGTGACTTTAACTGAGAAAATGTCTCTGTTTTACATTTCGTTCTTTTTTCAGGTAAATTAAAGCGTGGATCTAAAACAATTAATCCAATAACCATATTCATTGGTAGAAGATTTGGCGATCCCAAAAACTTCATTGATTGCCATAACTGTTCCTGTATCTTAGAAATTTCCATATTTTCTTTTTCTTTATAGTATTCAATATGCCACGATTTTTTCTCAAGATCTTGTACACTCAAATCTTGATAAATTGTGCTATTTTCTTTACTTTCATCAATTGTCATTCTCTCCAGAGATTGCGTAGAAACATTGTTGTCTGTTGATATCTTACTTGCCTCTAATTTTTCATTATTTAACAAACTATCTTGTTCTTCTGTAATAGTGCGATTCATCTCTGGATCAAAATTTAATTCAGCTAAAGATGGTATTTGTAATGCTTCTCTTAATACATCCAAAGCCAGTGGCCCATGAAGTCGAAATCTATTTAATGTATTTCTTAATACAACCATTTTACAATTTGTATCATTTGTGTAAAAGTAATTTAAATCATGCATAATATCAGTCATATTTCGTTCAGTGTTATTCTGTTTAAACTCAAAACTCGATATAATTTCACTAAGAAAATCATTATAAAAAGCAGGATGTACCCATATCCAAATAGTTCTAATATCTGTCTCATTTGGCCTCCAAAAAAAATGTACATTACCAATAGGAAAATGTGGATAGCCATTCTTTTTAAAGAACATTAAAGTACCTTCCCTATGACCATTGCTATATATCTTTGCTGCAAAAGTTAATGTCGATGGATTACAATGTGTTTTCAAAGTTGTTTTCAATAAATTTTCTTCTCCTACTATTTCGATACAGGTATAGTAAGAAATATCTTGTAAAAGGCAATGTTTTGTTATAGCTCTATAATTGGCTCTAAAACACTTGTCATTTGAATAATTTGCAATTCTACATCCCCATTTATCAATCATATGAAAACGTTTTGCATGCCAGATGTGAGTTTCTAACCAGATTTTATTACGTTGTCTGCGACTGTACTCGGAAAATAAATTGCGTGGTCTTCTCCGATATTTTCGGGATGGTCGTTTACTTGTTGATGGTAAATTTTGACCGTTTGCCGATTTTGCCATTTGCGCTGAATGTGCTTCTCGTAATCTACGTGGTAACCTTTTAACATTGTGAGACATGACACGTCTGCGCATATATACAGGAAGCTTTTGAAATATTAACTTAGTTTGTTTAGGATTTTCTGTAATAAAAAATTTTTTCCTTAATTCAATTATAATCGAACCTTGAGATTTCATCATTGAATTATAACTTTGCTTGTGAAAAATCGTTTATAAAAAGAAAAGTTTTACTTTATTCATCAATATTCATCAAACTTTGCAAGATTTTTAATTTTGAATCTTTAGAACTAAAAAATTATCAGAAGTGAAAGCAGTTTTTTGGGACTACGACCCAAAAGGATGGAAATTTATATAGATTATATTTAAATATTACATTGCAACGTGTACGTATATAATACCAATCGATGATGTCATCGCAGAAATTTCATGGGCTCGTGAAGAGATGAATTGCATCATATTTACTTCATGTGGAAGTGACTCGGATCCTCCTAAAAACTCATCAAATTGTTTCTTTTTTTCTGGTTTTTTTTCCATGGCGTTCAAGTTCGCATCAAACTTTTCACGTTTCCGCACTTAAGGAAAATTTATACGATTGTTAATCCATGTGCTGCACTGACTGAATGAACCATACAACCACAATGAGCGCGTTCCGTTTCATGAATGATGCACACGAGAGCAGGAAATTTGTTCCGTTTCTCTTCATGCGCTACATACATGATCCAATTTATTTAACCGCGTTGTCTCGCCTCTTCCAGTGGACGAGATCGCATGAAGCGCCTCACTTCGCGAGCTAAGGCAACTCGTGCTATTCATATATTTTACGCACGAAATAGAAATTTAAAGATGATCGCGGATTTGCATACTTATATCTATCGCGTGTGCTTGAAAGAAATGGCGAAAAATACTCTTCAAGTTCAATAGATGTAATACCAATCACTAAATTCGTGATTTGGTTAACTTCAAATTTCTGTCCATGTTTATTTAATATTGTTTATTTTATATTGCATGAATTGCATAAAATCTATTCCGTTATTAATTTTTATGTTATGCGCATTATCAGTGCATGAAGTGCAGCAGAAAAACGGAACGATTCCTGCACTCCATGCCCTGCATCAATATGCCCTATGCGCATCAAACGGAACGCACCCAATTTTTTTTCTAGCACAAACAATATAGTTCATGTAGACATGTAACTCGGAAACGTTTACGTGGCAACAGCCAATCAACTTATCACTTTTTTATAAGAGCAAAAAATTGATTGGCTGTTTTTTTCGCGCAGATTTATTATTTGTATTCTATCTGGACAGCCTTTTAAATATGATAATGTAAGAAAAATCCTAAGAAATTGATCAATCACGTGTCTATCTAAGTAGAGCATAAATGATACTACGAATGGAACGAGATTGAATCTCCAGTTTGAAATGTTATTAGTCCCATGTAATGAGCCGTAACGTGCGATGATAGGGAGCTCGCAATCTCGCAGATCGATAAGAAAATTATGATATCATCGATATTCGCAAAAGATTGTTAAGCGATAACCTGGTTCACGTTCTACAAACAACTTAGCCGGCAACATTAATCAGATGATGTAAGAAACGTCAGGCATATGTAAGAAGAAGATTAATGAAGATATCGTTATATACACTTTGTTAATTTTTACATGACGTGCTAAAAAAAAAACAAACCTATCGCGATGTCACGTGTCACGTGTATTGTCTTTTTGTTCCCGCGATATATCGCGCCGATGACGACTCGTTTTTAGAGTCTCCTTCAGTAAAATTTTATATTACGTCAATGTGTGGATTTTAAAGTGTGCATGGATATGAGAGACAATCTACGCGATGAATAAAGCAAGTAATATATCATCAAACATTGACTTGGATGATCCAAGATTTCGTATTAAACCATATCAGCAAATTGTAGCTGCTTGCACTGGTGCATTTATCACGTCGGTGTTTGGTAAGTTTTTCTGCTGATGCATTGATAATTTAATAAAAATGTTTGTTATTTTGCACATAGACATATCCTGTATAAAATAGTATGTGTAAATAAAAGACTAGAGTATATTGTGTCAATATATTCAAAATAATATGCTATTTTAGAATCATATATTGTAAGGATTGCAAGATTTAATTTCTATTCTACAATTCATCACAAATGAATACAATATATATTGATTTCTTATTTTTGAATTATAGAGAATTATAGAGAACATATTTATATTGTAATTTGTTTATTATATGTATCTTCTAAGTGACAAATTAAATGTAAATCAAAATTTAAAAAATTTATATACTTTTAATGACACTCTTAGTGACCCCCTTGGATGTGGTAAAAATACGTCTTCAAACGCAGCAGAAAGCGATGCTTTCAAACAAGTGTTTTCTATATTGTAACGGTTTGATGGATCATTTGTGTCCTTGTGCAAATGGTAAAATGCCTGAATGGATGAAAAGGAATGGAAAATTCCATGGAACAGTGGTATGTAATAATTGTGTATAGTGCAATTCAATACAATATTCAATATTTTGATCTCTTATATTCATTTATTTCTTTTTTTAGGATGCTTTGATAAAAATAAGTAAAACAGAAGGTGTAATATCATTATGGAGTGGTTTGAGTCCCACTCTTGTTTTAGCTATACCTGCAACTGTTGTATACTTTGTTTCCTATGAACAATTGAGATTATATCTCAAGGTAAAAATATATTGTGATATTTTTTCCTGTCTTATTTACAAATATGAGACAGAGAAACTTTAGATGAGAAATATTTTGTATTATCATTAACAATATTACAATACATTTTTAGGATACATATAACAGAGAGTTCAGAAAAAGAGGTAACAATGTCGAACAACCTTTTTGGATTCCTGTTTTAGCTGGTGGTACAGCACGAATTTGGGCAGCGACATTGGTGAGTCCATTGGAGTTGATAAGAACAAAAATGCAGTCACAGAAATTGAGTTATGCAGGTAGGGTAAAAAAATTAATTATATAGATATATATAAAATTAAATTCTTATAAAAAGAGAAAGAGAGAGTGAGTGAGAATATTTGACATAAAGTTTTAACGATTTCAATGCTTTATGTGTGTTTCAGAAATAACACAAGCAATGAAAACAGTTGTGAAATATAGTGGTATTTCTGGATTATGGATGGGATTAAGTACAACACTTCTACGTGACGTTCCTTTTAGTGCTATATATTGGTTGAATTATGAAACTATAAAGAAGATTTTCTACACCTCTCACCAAACTTTTACTTTTAATCTAGTAGCAGGCGCCGTATCTGGATCTGTATGTGTTTTCTAAATATATTTCATTATTATATTTAATATATATTACTCTCTTAACTACAACATTATACAGATAGCAGCAGTTCTCACTATTCCATTTGATGTAGTAAAGACGCATAGACAAATTGAAATGGGTGAAAAGGAAATTTATTCAGGTAAATATTATTATGTACAATGAACATTTCATTATAAGAATTAGATTAATATGAATTTGTATCTAGTTTTGTATAAAAATTTGCATTTAGTTAACTTGTATATCTGTCACAGGAATTTTATAATAATAACTAGGATAAGAATATAAACAAAGAAATTATATTGCAAAATATGTATTATGAATTTTTAGATAAACCTATTCGAAGTAGCAATACATGGTCTATAATACAGAGGATCTATCATCAGAATGGATTGAAGGGTTTATTTACAGGATTGACACCACGTTTGGTAAAAGTAGCCCCAGCTTGTGCAATTATGATTGCAACTTTCGAACACGGCAAACGTTTCTTCCAATTGTATAATGCTAGGAAAGCCATTGGATTTGAGATGGAACACGATATACATTTATTGCAGCATAAACCTAGTAGTGCAGAATGATGTGCCTACCATAGCAAATTGTACAGATTCACAATAAATTATATTTTAATTAAGTTTCTTATATTGTATATAATATAATTATTAATTTAAATTAATAATATCATGTATATACAAAATAAGAAACTAGTACTATAAATTTGTATGATCTTAATCTTTCTCGTCTTTTTTTACATTTGAATAGGAAAGAATTCCATAATATTGTCTATGTATTGTTTGACAATTTTTTATTTTTAAATATTTTATATAGCTATGTAAATCAATCTAAAAAGGGTTCTTAAAAAGCATAATTGAGATTTAGCCAAAATAGTATTTGATAAGTTTTATGTTTATTGATTGAAGAAATCTATAGTAAATTTCAAACCTATAGATAACTACTTGGATAACAATAGACATATCTTATAATAGACTTCTCATTGATTTTTACTTATAAGCAATTAATATATTACACGTGATAAAGTTATCATTTATCATGTAACAGACATGAATATATGTATATATGTATAAAGAAAAAAGAAGTTGGACAAATTTTGACATTTGCATCGGAGCTTCATGTTGCATCGCACGCAGCGACAGCGACATGAAGTCAAACGAGCGATTAAAGATCATCTATAAATCTATCCATTTAAATCGTAGGGCAAATCACGATTTTACGAGACGGCCCGCAATTTTAAAGACATAAATAAGGGGTGCTCATTCATTCCGAAGGAATGTCCCAGTGCTTGCACTGATCATCCGCCGCGAACGAATTGGTCTGCTCGGCTAAATTCGGTTGGTCGATAAAACGTCGGTCGGGACGATTCGCTCGATCGGAAGCCACGAATAGGTCATCGCACGGAAGTCGGTCCGTTCCGTTGGTAGTCGCGCTCGAGATAGGTCGATTCAATCGCAGACGTTTTCGTACGCGCTCGCCTTCCACTCATACTCGATTTAACATTCCAAGGGCCGTCTCTCTGCGACACTGCTCTCTGGTAAGTGAGACCGCCTGCTGCTCGGCAAGTGAGCAAAAAATCGATTGTGCCGTGATTCGGATCGCTCGTACGGAGAGTAAGCAGCCGCGTATCCGCGATTATCGTTGGGAACGCGAAGATCGGTTCGTTACATTGAATCGGTCGCGTTTTTATTCATTCGTCGATCGATTGCCGTGCGGGTACCTAGGGAGAGGGAGCGAGCGGCCATTTTCTACCGTAACGTGCTTGTCGCGAGTTCGCCGCCCGGCATTTGTCGTCGTCGTCGTCGTCGTCATCGTCGTCAGGATTCGATCGACGTATGGCATTCGCGTATCCGCTCAAAGCTGCTGGTCGCGGGCGAGCTCCAAGAGGACGAGCGCCCATAGCCCTGTAGGGAGGGATTAGCCTCGCGAGAAATTTTGAGGGCGTTACGTAATATTCGCTCTATCTACGGTTCGATTCCACTACGGCTGTTTCGTCCGCGGCCAGCTTTGCACGAAGGTCGCGAGGGTGGTGAAGGTGCTGTCCTCTCGCGAGGCATCTAACCGTGCGTATTTTCGGATTTTTTTTCAGGTTCCCTTGCGTTTAAAGTCTACGAGACCTCACAGTACCATAGCAAACGTCATCATGTACGCCTGCAGCCGATTCATCGCGCCCGTCGCCAAATCCACCGTGAGTACAAGACCAAAAGAAAGAAAGAAAAAAATAATAATTTATTTCCGAAACGAGATTTCGTATGCGTGTATACATATACATATAATATTATATAATGTCTCTTCTCTCTCCGCGTATTTTCTCGCACCTTTTATTAAACGCGCGCATGTTTTTTCCTTCCATTATAGTTGGTCTCCGGCACCAAGACTTATCTACGGCCACTGAGCAGTGCCGTGATCAGCCACAGCCAGTACTTACAGCAGAATCAAATTCAGACACCCGTCAGTTTAGTAAGTAGATAATCGTTCTTTTATTTTTTCCCCTCCCGCCCCCTGTACATTGCATAACTTTTCGAGATCAAGGTTATATAATTGGCGACCAGCGTCACTATCCGTGATGAAGTTTTCGAGTCTCATTTAGCAAGTTGAGATATTTTCGGGATTTCCGTATCTTTGTAGCAATAGGAAAAAATATTGGTCGCCATTAGTCGCATCTTTGGGGTCAAAATTGCGCAATAATTATCTGGAAATGAAGATATGTAGATGTTTTAATTAGATATCGAATAGCATTAGTTATTAATTTTTTTAAGATTTGATAGTTTTTGAATAGTTTCTAAGTCATGATTTGACAGATATATATGTATGGCTCTTGTATCTTTTACAACAAAAATTTTTGGAAATGATAACACAAATGTTACTATGATTATTAATGCAACAATTAGAAAAATTTGTTAATTAAATATTTGATTTATATTCTGGAATGAATCTTCAATTAGTGAGATAAAGAGGTCATGAAATATAAATTTGGTTGTATCGCTGAAACTTTATTTACATCAAAATTATAAAATAAATCTTTTAAAAAAATATTATTGTGTATGATAAAAATTAATATCAATAATCTCTAATTTGTCATATTTTGGTGCAGTCACCAATTGTACGTAGCTTCCAAACTTCGACAGTCAGTCGTGACATAGATTCCGCTGCGAAATTTATTGGTGCTGGTGCTGCCACTGTAGGTGTAGCAGGATCTGGTACGTATCTGTAAAAATACATAATCAATTGTCAAACACAATTTTGCACAATAGCATGAAAGATATTATTAAATATTAAAACAATAGAATTTTTATAATAGATTTGTCAATGAGACATTTAATGGATTTGAATTAGTTATATAAAAATCTCTGTAATTTATTATGCAGTGATTATATATGTATAACTTTCTGTTTAGTAATTTTGAAATAATTACATTCATTATATCTAATGAATGCATATATATGCATGCTTTCTACTAATAACATGTTTAATTACCTTTCCTATAAGTGTTTTTATAAGAATTTTAATACTTCCCAAATAAATAAAAATTTGTTGCAATTTTTATACATCTTTTTTTTTTTTTTTTTTTTTTTTAATTTGCTTATGCTAAGGATATTATATTCCTTCAGAAACATTAACTTTTTTTTATATGACATGAGTATTATGTTTGTTTTAATTTCTTGTTTAAATTTATATTATTTTTAAAAAAGCATTGTTTTATATTATAGGGGTTGGTATTGGTCTAGTTTTTGGATCCTTAATAATTGGTTATGCACGTAACCCGTCCCTGAAACAACAAGTTTTTAACTATGCCATGCTTGGATTCGCGCTATCCGAAGCAATAGGCCTCTTTTGCTTGATGATAGCGCTCCTCATATTATATGCCTTTTGAATCCAACTCTCTCCCTTGGACCACATTCCCATTCATGGAAGTGAAGTTATTATAGATTTTTTTCATCTGTCATATATGTGTAGGAAAATATTGGATTTATATTGTTTTAATGTCTCATTAAGTAAAATGCATGTGCATAGATTGTTATGTAATATGTTATATATGTACAGTGTATGCCGCAAACATCAGTATTAGAAATAAAATCCTTCATCCCTCTGTTCACGAAATCCGATATGTATTCCGTAACAGTCGACGAATTGCTATTCCAGGTGCCGGTATAGGATCCGTATTCGGTTCGCTGATCATCGGTTATGCCAGGAATCCTTCTCTGAAACAGCAACTATTCTCGTACGCCATTCTGGGCTTTGCCCTATCCGAGGCTATGGGTCTCTTCTGTCTTATGATGGCTTTCCTGCTCCTGTTCGCCTTCTAAGCCACAATATCTGCATAAAAAATTGCTGATATAGTTTTAGTGCGTCACTGCCAAGGCAGCGTCGTCTGGCTCAAAGGGAAAGGCGGCGGCTGTCTCTGGTGTGCGGGATGCCATGAAATCATTAGAGAAGCTCAGATTTTCGTGGTTCGGTGGGGTTACGACGGCGCGGCAATGAACAAGAGTTATAATTAAGAGCTATACATGTAGTTACATGTCATCGTTCGCGGATCGTCCCGGCCCCCTTCCAAATCTTCAGCTTATTCATAATCATTTCATGGCCTACTGTTTCATGTAGCGTAAAACTCACATTGTTATAAAATAATGGATTTCATTGTAACAAGAACGAATAAGACATTGAAGGTTAAAAGAAAAAAAGCGACAGCCTCATCTGCATACCTATGCACGCATGTAGGTATTCATACTCCGTTATAGTATCCTACACGAGTACATTTCTCGAAAAAATCTTGTTACCTTAAAGAGTTCATCATTGTTGTGCCGTCGCGTATGCACATTGTTGAGAAAAATCTTGACGATAAAAAAGAAACAACCAAAACTGTACAGTGATACCGAATAAACATCTTTGTCGTGAACATATGGATTTTTATAAATATTTGTTTACACAATTTCCTTTTCTGCCGCCTCTCTTCAGATTCACAGATATTTTGTAATTTCAAAAAATCAATCAAATCTGCTCTCTTATATACATCACACAGTTATATAAAGTTTATATGTATAAAAATAAGCTCTTTTGTACAATACATAATAATTATTATTTAAGTAACTAAATGTACTTGAAATGTTAAAATTTTCTAAAGCTATTTTAATGTTTTAATGTGTTGAAAAAAGTTATAATAATGGAAAAGATAGTAAATTGATTAGAGAGAGAGAAAGAGTACAGTTACAAAAAAATATATCTCACTATAATATATATTAATGTATTAAGAAGTAATTAAGAATACAGTTACAAAAAAATATATCTCATAATATATATTAATGTATTAAGAAGTAATTTTTAATTAAGATATATCTCTACATTTAATTATATAATCAAAGTTTAGTAGTCCATATTCTAAGCAACAAGAGTTGTTATTCAATGGTACGTATATAAGCAACATGCACATTATACATTCAAGAGATCTCAACATAAATAAAATTCTTTCTCAATTTTTTTTTGGTTTATTAATCAAGACCCATAAGTATATATACAACTTTGTATGAGTTTAAAGATGTCTGTTGTTATATTTCACAAATTTGCTGACATACCATCTATTTATGATTATGATTATAATTCTTCAATGGATTTACTAAATTACAAAAAAATACAACAAAGGCATATTTGAAACTAAATGCATTTAATAAATTTAAATTATATATATATATATATATATATATATATATATATATATATATATATGCATGAAAATATTCATATTATTTACACACACAATGTGATGAAAAAATCACAAAACATTTTAAGAATTATTATGAATAAAATTAATATTAAAGTCATTGATGTAAAAAAAAAGTTTTACATCTACTTCTTACATCAATTTTCACATATATACAGGCTTGAACATGTTTAGAGTACACATAAATTACATACATAATATGTATTTTCACATTGTTTTAAATAAACATAATTATTATTATATTCCTGTATATGTATACTCTTAAAGCAAAAATAATCTGGTTTTCACAATTAGCTAATTTTCTTAATTCTAGCCTCAAGTTTGATATACATGTGCAAGCATAAATTTTAAATATATATATGAATATTTTTACTTTATTTTAAAATTATAAAATCTATATTATATAAAATTCTATACTAAAAATCTCCAACTATATTAAAGGAAGAAATTGACACATAATGGAATATCAATAAAAATTAATACTATGAAATATTATTTTCAAATTTAAAGATAAGATATTTAAACTGTGAGTATTATAATAATCATCAAGATCTCTCTTGTATCTCTTTCCTTTTTGTAAGCAATGACTGACATAATTTAACTCCTGTAAAATGATAAATATATAACTTCTGAATAAAAAAAAAAATCTTATGTTTATATTCGAATATTATTCAGACTCGAACTTCTCTCTGTGCACAGAAATTCTAAATTCATGTATGCAGTGTAGTTTTCATCGCAATATACAATTTCTCTATATTAAATCTATGTATTTTTAATATAAAGAATTAAGAATGTATATATTCTGATAATACAAGTATATATTATCATATTATCTGACTATCTCACACATGATGAATATTTCATATGACAGATTAAGAATTTTTAAATCTATATTATAATGTGATTGTACTATGTGTGTTTGTGTGAGTGTGTGTGTGTTTAAGAATTATTCTTAAGCTTAATCTTGCTGTATAAAACCTAGATTCTACTAAATTATTTGGTAGCATTTAATTGTTCCAATAAATTTTCTCTTTCCCGCAGACATGCCCATGCTTTCTCCTGATCCTTTCTCGTTAAAGATTCTTTATTTTGTTTGGTTTTAGTCAATTTTTTATAATGCTCTACCACCTCGTTATCGGCAATACTAATTTTCCGTTTCAACGCTTGCCTTTTACTTTCCTCTTGGGCTAAATTTAACAATCTCTTTAGCTGCATGACATTGTGATTAGATAATGCAGAAAGTTCCTGTTGACATCTTTTAATCTCTGCAAGAATCTCATCATCATCTTGATTCTTTTTCTGTGCATCAGGTTCCAAGATTCCCTGCTCGACTAATTCTTTGAGCATTTGTGATTCCAAATTAATGGAGTTCTGAACAGTCAGACCTCTCAAAACGGGTGAGTCCCTATCTCGGAATAATTTATTCTCTGTATTATTATTCCCGACATACCCCTGCTCCATTAGTGCAGAGACCAGTCGCTGAGTGAGAGGTCCTGCGATACCATTAGTTTTCTTATCGCCTTTGGCTATCAAGTGAGACATATCTGTACGATTTTTCCTTTTCTCCCTGTTTGGATTGGCCGCCTCTTCCTCTTGCGACAAATCGTTGTACGCCCACATTAAACTATAATGACGGCCCAGAGGTGGGATCTTCTTAAAATCGCTTATATCACCATGCGTAGCAATCAGTTCTTCCAACAATTTAATATCATCAGGCATAATGTCGGTGCAATAAGGATCCACTGATGCCCAGAACTTGTTGGGTGTATCGTTTTTCGGTAAAAGCAGCTTTGGCACATCTGATTTAGACCCTTCTATCCTCGCAGCTTCATGTATGTTTGATGTTACCTGACTGGCTGAACTTCTTACTGCTCTTTGCGTATAGAGTTTTGTGTACAAAGGCGGCTGACTTTTAGTGTTTACCTCTTTTGGTTTAATTTTTTCTTCGCGCACTTTCTTATTAATTAGAGGCACGCTTTTTCCACTTTTTGATCTTCTGTCTCTACGTTCTTCCACCGATGACAAGTTGGCGATCTCATCTTGAAGAGTGCGATGCCGTACAACTACCGCCGACAAGAGCGTCTCTAGTTCCAATTGTAGTGTGTCAAGATCTTCCATACCCACACCCTCTTCCGCTGTACGTTTCAGGATGTTGGTGTATTTTGGCAGGTGTCGACTATTGTCAACAATTTTTAAAATTGCCTGAGACGTCGTTGGCTCTGGTGTCTCGGAATTTGTGTCGGTGTTTACTAACGAAGACTGTGCAGTCTTTCCAGATTCGCGTACCTTGACAACAGCCTTTTTAGAACTCTGCTTTCCTTTTCCCGACATATTTTTGAATGATAAGAGTCAGCAATGAAAAATAATTAAGTGTCACTTCAAAGACTGCTATATCTGTAATTAATTTGACGCCTCTCAAGCAGATATCATGTTACATCTGTAATTATTTAAAATTCGTCAAGAAATCTTCAGGGATTATGTATCAAATTTTAAGTGCCATTCTATTATTTACCTCATCTTATTGAAGTATAAAATATCTTGGTCACATATAAATAATAACATAAAATCACGCAGATTACAGGTTATAGTTGCCATCAGTAGTAAAAATCTATAGTGTACGTGATGTAAACTATAGTTTTTCAGTAATGGCAAAAAATGTCGAACGCAGCCATAGTGGGTGCATTTAATAGCATGATCACTCAATGAGTAATTGCTCGTGATTGGTGCTTTACAATCAAAAAGATAAACCAATCATGAATAGCCGCTTAGTGAACGGTCGTATTATTGGACCCAAATCAGTGATCAGTAATTCTCAATAGTTGTTTGCGACTGTCGCTACGTGTGTATAAGCCTTAAGCCAGTAGTAAAGATTATAGTTGAAATTTGATTAATCAAAAGAAAGAAATTTCAATTCCTTTTGTTTTGATTAATCAAATTTCAATGCGTAATATAATTAAATAATGTCTAATATAAATTTTAAGATATCATTTGCCACACAATGGATATATTTAAGAAAATAGACTCTATATATAGACTATTATATGAAATTTATGGAAAAAGATGATATACTGCATCCCGAAAAAGATAGATTAATGGATTTAATCCAAAATTTTATCTATTTTTTTTAAGGACTTTATGGGACATACGATTGATTACATCGCATGAAATTTTCGAGAAAAAAATTCTTTATCTGATTGTCATCCAACAAACTTTTGTATAATAAACATCATTTCTTATTTTTTACATTCGTTAAAATAATGTTTTTCATATGTGACTGTGTAATCAAAAGAAATAAATGAAAAAAAATTGATACATATATAATATATACATACTTCACATATAATACATACTTCACACACATATAAAGTTCAATTTATATATATATAATCAAATATAATTATTAAATTATATTTTATATATATATATTTTATATATATATATATATATATATATATATATATATATAAATTTTATTGCCTATAATTTATATTTAATATATTACTTAAATTTCATCTTTTTATAAAATCAATAACTATAATACAATATAGAAATTAAGACTTTGAAAAAATTCGTTAATTGACTGAGAAAATTTAAAATGTTTAAACATATACATCCTTATCGAATTATTTCTTTTTATTTTCTTTTAAATTATACTAGTATAATCATAAATTTATTTTTAAAAATTGACAAACATGCATACACCAACAGGCCACTGTGTTATAACATTCCAAATATGAATAATAACTGATATTAGATGCATTTATATTTTCTCAATTACAACCACAAAAAGCATTATTACGAAATAAATTGTGGACTCGCAAGTTTGTAAAATTACATATACATGATATACTCATCCCACTAAAGTTATCTATGTGATTGTACTAGCAATAGTACTAGGTTTTCGTTTCCCTTATTATAAATAATTGAGTATTCAGAATAACTATTACATTTCCTAAGGATGTGTCACTGCATCATCAGTTCGTATGGAAAGTTGAAGAAGCATTATATTATTTTCTCTGTATATGTTTATAATTTTTAAAACAGATTTACATATTATGTATATATATATATATATATATATATATGTGTGTGTGTGTGTGTGTGATAATCTTTACCTGACATCCTGTGTATATATACACATATCATATACACACACGTGCACACACACACACACACTCTCATATTTGTTTAAACAGATTATAGAAGGAGTTACAAAAGAAATTTCCTTTTACATGTGCAAGTCCAACTAAAGAATAAAACTTCGTACACTTTGCAATCAGTCATTCATTATGCAGTTTATAATTTATGCAAAGAATAAACAGCTAAAAAGTAATCCAAATATGTGTTTTTTGTGTGAACTTTGAAATACATGATTTATTCTCTGGATGTATAGAAATATGATATTGCATTTTATATGTCAAATTTTCATTGCATCACACCCAAAAACAATTATATATGTATAAATATAATATACATCTATCTACAATAGACTTCTATTTAATTAATATTTTTCGCCTATCAGAGTCTATCTTGCAGTTCTTGTATTTTCTTACATGAAGGCGTTTCGAAATTTTTAGCTTTTAAGTATAAATCATGATCTCCGAAATTACGAGATTTCCACATCATAGCTTCTCCTAGAAAAAGATGTTTCAAATTTTTTTAAATCTTCCAAGAGGAAAAAAAAAGCTATATATAATATTATATAATCATAGCAAACTAAATTAAAACATGTTGAATCTATTGAAAAGTTAAAAGAAAAAGAAAGAAATTATTGTATATATACATACTGTAATTCTTCTCTCTGGCGCAGGCTTGTCGTAAGTTATTGAAATATTCTTCTTCAATTGATATTTCTAGCCTACGTAAACTGCCTTGATATTCACTGTGAAAGTTCTCCTTAACATAATATGGAATATGTGAACCTTGAGTGGTTCTGGCTACAGAATATTTTCTGCAAATGACAAGAAATTTATTATAAATATATTTTTTCATATAATTATTTTCATTAAATTTAAATGCTGTTAATTATTAATTATTCTTACGAATTTGAATGTAGACTATATATTGGATCAGAGATGAAGAAACTACTCATCATAGTTAACAATATTAGTAATAAAACTGGTAACATTTGAAGAAATGTGGTATATCCATTCGCTTGCTGTAAAGTGTTATATATAATAAATGAAATGTTATATATAACAAGTGATAATTGCCTTTGCAGTAAAAATACTGTTTTACTCTACCTGAGAATGAGTATGTTGCGCTTGCGCGTCTTGTTGTCTCATCCATCTCCCACCTGGTCGACGCATATAAAATTCTTGTTGCGGAAAACCAACGCCGAAAAACATGTTAAATAACTCCTCAGCTGTGATATCAGCTAAACATATAAATTTTAGTTATTACTTTCTAATGTATAAATTTGTAGTATTTCATAATTTAATATCTCCTTTCTTTTCTTACCTTCAAATCCGCGAGTGTAGTTATAGTGTGTATGACCTTGGCGATGTTGCGCGTTCTGCAATCGTTCTTCTTCAGGACCATATAAGTCATATTGTTTTCGCTTTTCCGTATCAATAAGAATAGCGACTGCATTCCCAATAGCTATATAAGGATACAGATTTTTTATTTAAATGTATTTGCTATAAACAACTCTTTATCGCAACTGTATCAAGTAATCTTACCTTTAAAAGCTTCAGCCGCACCTGGTGCTTTATTTTTGTCAGGATGTAATTGAAGAGCTAATTTCTTATAAGCTTTTTTAATATCACTGTCTGTAGCATCTTTGCTGACTCCTAAGATCTCATAATAATCTTTACATTTCTTTATCCTGAAATAATCAATATAAAAAAAAAAGTATGATTTATATATAAAACGAATGTTATGCAGATAATAAATAATAATTAAATAAGCAAAATATAATTATAAGAATCATAATACAATTATTTTTCATGAATATTGCAATCTGTTTGAGTTGTTCAAACAATCTCATCATTAAAGTATCTACCTTTTCACATGATCCAATTGTTCTTTTGTATATTCAGAATTAGTATGGGAATGTGTTCCATCTTTAGTTACATTTTGACGTTTTCTAACAGTAGGCTCTGCAGATTCAGGTTTTTGGTTTTGCTTTGAAAGTATCGTCACTTCTGCCAACAGTTCTATAAACATGTAATTATTTGATTATTCTTTCATGACACTTGTTTCATGGCTTTCTGCCAGAAAGAGTTTACAGAAACTGTTTTCGCAAGACAAATGTAAAGAAACGTGTGCGTGCAATTTCGTCTGTAGTAAACAAATATAAAGTTAAGAACTCTTTTACTGACAAACAATACGAACGTGCGCAATACAAAAAGCGGAGAAAGATCGCCGATTGATCTGCAACATTGCTTAAGGATGTACACTCCACTGGAAGTCACACGTACCCTCAGCCTTCTTCGTCGGATATAGCTTTTGGGCTTTGCGAACAAACTTCTCGGCCTCCTCGTATTTTCTCTCTCGCATAAACCGTTCCGCGAGCTCCGTGCATCGCTCGGCTTCGTCCTTATTGCTATCCATCTCGTCCGTCGTCGTGAATCAAATGGTACAGTTTATGTTATTCGGTCACAAGGTGACAAGGCAAAAATGGTAAATAAGTCACGAAGGCAGTCGAGAATTCAACACTCTCCACTGTAATGTGTAATGTGATCACACGTCATGAACATCGTTACGGCCGAGTAGTAGACGATTACAGATGCGAGGGGGCACGGATGAAAGCCATTACGTCTCACGTCAATTAATCACCTGCGATATTTCGTCCGAACGAACTGTATACACGCGCAATTGGATATCGGAGTCGGAAAGGAAAAACTTTCGTAATCCGCGAAGATTGATTCGGCGGGGATCAAAAATTCCGAAATATCGGTGCTCGACTGTTAGGGCGAATTCACATTGGAGAATGTTATTCCGTTTATTACTTACCACCAGCGCGAGTTTTGATTGGATGCTGCTTTTCTGCTTTCTGCTTTTTTGCCAACATGTGAAACTCGCCCTATACATTCATATTTGTTCAAAGAGGATTGGCTATTGGATAGGATATCCATAAAATTTTATCTTTTGCCGCATTTTCATGGACAGTGAAGATAATAATTCATATGACAACCACTGACAGGATACACAAAACAGGGAATTGGATATAAATTTCAGTCTTGTGTTATTAATAATATATTTATTTATATTAGATTTAAAATCCATTTTCGGTTGAACATTTAATATATTCGTAAATCTGCTTCACTCGAAAACGCTAAATCAGTCTCTTGTTAATCATTGCTAATACGCAGTATGATATGAGCTTAAGGTTTGCTTTAAAACACATAACCTTCGTTTACGATTCATGCCATAAATATTTACAAATACATCCAATTCAGAATATAATAAGAAATATAATAAGAAAATAGGCCAAACATCCGGGATTATAAAATGTTTCTGTGATCGTAAGTTTTTTTTATAACAATAATGATATTCACATAGAGATATGTATTATTTATATTTTTATCATCAATCATTTTTCTACATATAATTTTGATATTAAAAATAATATACAGGTTCTTGTCTATAAGATTGAATTATGGCAGACATTACTTTGACGAGCGAGCAAACGAAATTTTTAGAAGAATGTGAAGAGGAATTTAAAGATCGTTATACAGAAAAGGATAGTGCTTTTATGAAGATTAAAATGCAGGAACCAAAAAAACCGCCAATTGTGGATCCCTGGTATAATAAACCGCGTAGACATGACTGGTCACGTCAGCAACAACATCAAAACCATGGTAGACGTAATCATCATTGGGATCGTCGTAATAATGATAAAAATGAAAAATTGGAACGACATGCTGGTAGACACTTCATGCATCATCGGCAAAAGATGTATTAAGACACAGTGACATAGATGCAAGTGTGAGGACTTGAACAACACATGAAAATTGAACTTGTAATTTTTATTTATACAATTTATTTTAATACTAATGGATAATTTTATACTTTATTTTCATTATTTGTTCAAATTAATCATTAACATTCTATTAGCATTATACTAATTATTTATAATTTACTTTATTACATATTAAAACTAAGAAATCATAAAAACATTTTTTCAAATAGAATCGCAATATCAATTTATGTAAAATAAATAAAAAAATTTGAAATTACAACTTTACTATATAGTAAAAAGACATATTTACATATGCAATATTCATACTCTCAATTTTTCAAAAAACATATAATCCATGAAATAAATAAATAGAATATACTAAAACAAAACTATTATTGATTCAAACATTTAAAATAGAAATGTGAATATCGGATGTTTTTTCATGTAGCATATTTTTTTTAGATACTCTAAGACTATACATATTAAATATGTTTTTACTTTTATCACACTTGCGTGTACCTTCCTTCTGCAAAATAAAATTAATATACACTCGAGTTTTTTAAAAAGAAAGAGCTATTCTAAGATAAATCTATAGACAATTTTTATATTCCAATATTTTCTCTTGATTTCTATTCTAATAATAGTATGCATAGAATATTGCAGTCACCTAATAATCAGATTAGAGTTCGATCCCAGCCAAATTCCACACTTCCCTGATTGAGAGCTTGCACAGAATTACCTGGTGAGATTTTATAAAAATTAGACTGTGCTTAATAATCGTGCTAATCCTCTCAAAAAAAAAAAAGAAAAAAAAAAGATATTTTCATTCAACTGCTCTTTTTCTTATACTTCATACATAAAAAATGAAATAGACACTTCTCAATTTTTTAAAGGAGGAGAAGAAAGAAAAGAAGAAGGTGAAATTGGAGCCTTCTTGATAATGGCAACTTTTTTCTTTGAAATTTGGGATGTAATGAATCCTAAACCTCTTCGACCATGTGGAGTAATTGCTTCCACTGGTTCTACACGACCTTGATCATTTTTTCCAAGACCTTTTCCTGGTTTATATCCCATTTTCTTCATCATATTTTGAATTTTTAATGTATGTAACATATTACTTTTTTCATCAATACATGCATTGTTTGCTGTCTCAATTTCTTGAATGTTATTTTCTTCTTTTATATTATCAATTGCATCTCCACTATTCGACTTTTTTCTTTTAGCTTTGTGTATATAATGTCCCAATCCTTTTCGACCACGTTGAATAACAGTTTCTATCGGTTCGACACGACCTTGATCATTTTTTCCAAGACCTTTTCCTGGCTTATATCCCATTTTTTTCATCATATTTTGAATTTTCGATGCATGCAATACATTGTTCTTATTTTCATCGATACATGTATTGTCTGCTATCTCATTTTCTTGAGTATATTTTTTCTTCTCTTTTTCTGTGTTATCAATTGTATCTCCAATAATCGACTTATTTTCCTCAGTCTTGTGTCTGCATATGTTTTCATCATGATTTTGACTGTTTGTTTCATTGCATTTTAACGAATCATTATATTTTTTATTAATATCATTTTTAGAGCAGGATTGTCCAGACATTTTCCCTTAATGATTTAAACAACTATACGACAATCATTGTTATAAGCAGACATTATGTTATGTATCCAGAAGTAGGCATCACTTGAATAATGAAAATAATTATTAAATGTATCTGCTGCCCTCAGTTTAATATCCTCACTATTCAAAACATCTTTATCCAAGCCTAGAAAAAGAATAACAAATTAATGTAATAGAAATATGTAAAAAATTTTCCTTTAAATTTAAATATACAAAAAGAAAAAAGGGGAGATAATAGATAAGAGGCCTTTCCTAGTTCATATCTTTTTGTTGTCAATTCCATTAAAGCAAATACTAAAAAAAAGATTTTCTAATCTCTGAACATAAAGTTTTTATAGAATTTGTAGAGATGATTATTATAAGAAAAGATTAATATCTTCAATTTTTTAGTAAAATTTACAGATAAAGAGAAAAAAAGAGATCTTTTTTTGATATACAGATCAAAAAGCAATTATAAATTTCTCGAGCTTTGATATTCATTTAAATAAGAAAGTCTTAACATGCATAGATGTCCCAAAACTATAATTGTTTACTGAAGGCTAAATTATAAAGGAGATAAGATCTACCACGATAAGAGCATGCTATTTTAGCTATTCACTTTGCTGACTTAGCTCTCGAACTCTTCATATTCTTTTTATAAATATTCTTCTGTTTTAAAACATTTGTTGATCACAGTTTTCATGTGTCTGACAAACATTTCACAGAAAGCCAAAGTAAAAGTCGAAAAATAAAAGTGGATCCATACAAGGACGCTTATAAAAAAAGCTTTACTGAATAAATGAACGATAAATGTTAAGATTTAAGATATGGCACCTCCTCCCTATATATATGTATGATGTATATATATATATATATGTATATGTACATACATAGTACGTACAATCAAGATTGCCAAAGGGAGTGGGAGAACTGCAATCAGTGCAATCACATAGAGACGTAATAACGTGTAATGCACATGCAATAGCAATAGAATCTTTCTATTTAATAATTCCAAAATTTCAGAAAAGCTCAGTCTTGAAGATTATGGAGGAATTGGACTATAATGTTAATAGAAGCTGTCAAACAAGACGGATCATGCAATAAGAAAATATAATTGAAGTAAAGCCTAAATTTAGGTTCAAGAGAGAATATTTCTAGTTTAAAAGGAGAATATCATCCGATGATCCGATGCATTCAAAAATCCTCCCCCATAGCTTATAATTGAAATTTTTACTCCTTTTGTCCTGATTGGTCAATTAAATAGTACTTTATCTTAGGGTAGGATTTTCGAACGTATTTCCTTTTGAATGGCTATGTTATATTGTGATTACTTTTTATGGACTCTCTTTCTCATTCACGTGATCACAAATTTACGTGGCAAATGTGAGAGCATTCTCTTTGGTGAAAGAAACGGAAAAGTAGCGAGTGAAAAGAATTCTCTTTTCGCAATTTAGGATTTAGAGAAAAGCTTAGCTACTTTGAAATAGAAAAAAAAAAATTTAGAATAGACATTTTTAGAATAAAGCAAATCGCGCGCGAATGTAATGTGCAATGTAATGGGCAAGTACAAGTTTACGAGCATTTTGAAGTGGAAAATAAAAGAACAAACCTGTACTATATATAGTACATTTTCCTTAAAAAAAAATAAATAAAAATAAATAAAAAGAAGGTTGTGATTGTGTGTGTGAATTTTTCATTATATAATACAATATTTTGAAATGACACGTGCGTAATATCGCGGTGTAATGTCTGAGTTTGTATAATTTAATACTTTAGCTCTTAAGCATTACATTGTGCTTTTAATGACGTGTAAGGTTTGACATAGTAGTGATCATTAGTAGTGATCACATGATTATTGAATATTGAATACATGAATTAATAACAAATAAAAATATTCATTCTTGCCAAAATGTGGGCGGACACAATTCTAATTGTATTTATCAGCATATGTACGGCGTTATTGGGCGAAGGTAAAACGATATAAATTTCATTATATAAATAAAATAAATATATTGATAATAATTTGGAAGAAAACGCATATAAAATGCTCATGTTTTTTTTAATGTATTTACTTGATGCATATTGTTTTTTTAGGGTTGACGTGGTTAATGGTGTATAGAACTGAAAAATATCAAAAATTGAAGGCTGAAGTTGAAAAGCAGAGCAAAAAGTGTGAGTTTACAAGATTTCTGCTATGCACTGAAGAAAACATATATACACATATATGCCTGAAAAAATTATCTAAATAAAATTGTTTTATTTGTTAGTGGAAAAAAGAAAAGAAGCACATGGCGATTCTTTAGACAAACAGCAGAAAAAGAAGATTGAACGAGAAGAGGAAAGACTAAAGAATAACAATCGGGATCTATCTCTTGTGAAGATGAAATCTATGTTTGCAATTGGATTTGCATTTACAGCACTTTTAAGTATGTTCAATAATATATTTGATGGACGAGTTGTTGCCAGATTACCATTTGTCCCAATCAGTTGGATACAGGGTTTGTCACACAGAAATCTCCCGGGTGATGATTATACAGAATGTTCATTTATATTTTTATACATATTATGCACCATGAGCATCAGACAGGTAAATCTTATTTATAATTCATATTATATATGTATGTGTATATAGATGTGTGTGTGTGCGTGTACATTTATGTGAGTGTGTGCATCTAATATATACCAGTTTATATGCAACATTTTATATATGCTTTTGATTTTTAGAATATCCAGAAGATACTTGGCTTTGCGCCATCTAGAACTGCAAGTAAGCAGAGTGGCAGTATCTTTGGACCACCACCTCAACAATTCAAATAAATTCATATTTGAGCATTCATATTTAATCATCAAGAATAGTTATTGATGCTTATAGAGATTTTTTGTACATCTAATTGCTCAATTTTAGACATTTATTCTTATGTCCAATTAATCTTTATAACATCAATTTTTTGTTTTGTATATTCCATATTGTGAATTATATTTAAATAATATCTTTAAAAATATTTTTTTCTTTTCTGAAGACCTAAATTATATATATATATATATATATATATATATATATATATATATATATATAATAAATATATATATAACACTTATGTAACACACGTTATATAATATATAAAACTTTTATATATAAAATATATAATTATTGTATTATCTATTGAAACGCATTACATAAAATATCCATAATTTGTTAAAAATAAATTTTATTGTTAAATTTAATTATATTTATATTTAATAATTGGGCAGAGAGATAAGAAGATAAATTAAAAATGGAATAAAACTTCAGTTTAGTACTGAATATATCAAAAGATAGATACATATGATATATGAGAAGTTACACGATTGAGGAAATTTTATAGTGCATTTATGAAATTATTGGGCCATTTGAAAAAATAATTGTGATGGGTATATTTTCATTAAGCGACATTTTTATACAACACGTTATATACAAACATAACAATCAATCATATACAAAAAGATATAATTAATATTATCTTACATAGTAAAAAACTTGCAATATAATATTACAATGACAGGTTGAATTATAAAGAATCATATTATCTGATTCTATACATTTCTTGGAAAAATTGGTTCGAATAATATCAGATCGATTATATATACTTCTTTCCTATTTTTAAAGGACATATGATTCCTATTAAATACCGTTGTCATCTATCATTATGTATCATCTAAATCTAACAGTTAGTCATTATTAGAATTATTGTATTTTATACATATTATGCAACATATTTACAAGTATAACCCACACATGGAAATTATTATGATAAAAAGTAGTTTATCCTATTGAAACTTTTGGTGTTTCATTATATTAATATTATATCGAATATTATTTATTATCAATGTCCTTTCTATATTTCAAAATTCTATAGTTTGAAGCACGAAACAGTGATGATATCAGACAATTCAATTTCAAGAACACATGTGATGCTAAGCAGTCACATAAATATAATTCATTTTTCTGTGATTATCTCTAATAGTCACATTCTCTCACACGACTCCTGCGGAAAATATAAAGAACCGTAATCTCGGCAGTGGCCACATATGGAAAATCAAACAAAAAGAAAATCTTGTCTACAATAATACAAGTGTGATGGTCATTATTAAAGTAATTTGAAAACCAAAAATAAAATTATCCTAGCAAAAAATCTCTATATTTTCGAGGTGTTATCTAGAAATGTTCTGCTGTCCAGCAGCCGAACCTAGCATGGTCATATCCAATTTTACAGCGCATTCATATTCGACGATCGCATAGTGCTGTCAATATAAAACATATTGGATACTCATCCATTACCTAATTCTACGCGAGTATCTACGGGTTTCTAATATATAATATGTGTGTAATGTATATTTATACGTTAAAAATTCTATTTGATTAATTGAAAAATATTCCATGTTCCTTGATATCTGGTTATCTTCAGATATTAAAATAAAATTACGTAATATTCGAGTAAGATTCTCGAAAGACTTAGATAGCCGGATAGTATCCGAAATATCATGATACCGTGGATATTGACAGCACTCGAATAATGTCGCAAATTTCTAAAATACTTATGTTAAGGAGAAATGCCATTATATTTACAAAACTTTCAAGCGCATGGAGTATTATTAAATAGAAAAAATCTATTAATATATTCATGCAATGGATTCTTACAAAAAAAAAGGAAATAAAATTGCACATTGAGAATTATCACTTTTTTACACATTTGCGCGTTGATTGCGCGTACACTTTTGAATTTGCTTTCCAAGCGAATCGTCGTCAAATATCCCGAGGGAAGATCATTAAAATAATGCAGTCTATCATTGTAACGCTGACGGTTGATCCCATTCTTTCTCTCTATTTTTTCTTCTCTTGCGGATATCTATCCTAATCGAAGACATTCATTGCATACCAATGATCAATTTCATTATTTAACAAATACCGCTCTCAATCTCACTCTTAAAATGGCGGACAGTTTACACCGGGATGAAGATACTGACATTTGTCTCCGATTCGACAATAACCGTTTTTCGAAAACTGTCTACACACCGGTGGCTGCTTACCGCTTCCTCGCCAACCACCACCACCACCTCGCCAACCGCCTCTCGGGGGTCCAGCTCCACGATATCCCCAACCGGGACCTCCTCTACCTCTGCTGTGCATAGGAGCGCCTCTTGGACCGGGAAAATTAGGTCCTGGACCGTACATCGGTCCGGGCGGTCCCTGAAAGTTGGGATTCATATTGTTGAATCCCATATCTTCTGGACACATCATGCTATAGCCCTCTTGCTGTTGATTGTACATAGGCGGCGGTCCCATCATTCCCGGCGGAACCATCGGACCACCTTCCATTCCCTGATTGAAACTACCCGGCATATTCGCCATCGGATTCATCCCAACATCTGGTACGAGAACCTTGCCGTCACCCGTTCTCCAACCACCACCGCCACTGCTCGGCAACGTTGGTCCAGGTATTTCCTGGGTCATCGGAGCTATATGCGATGGGGGCATCATTTGCTGAGGCATTTGTGGCATCTGACCCATCGTCGATTGAGGTCCCATAGGGGTCATCATAGTTTGTTGATTGTGTGAGAATGTCGTAGGATAATGGAACGTTGTTACAGTCGGTGGTTGCGGTGTTAATTGTGGTTTAGGTTCTGGCCATGGTACTGATGTAAAATCTTTTTCACTCTCCTTATTGCCTGTCAGATCGTCCAATGGTATTATTTTAGGATCGGTTATCACATGATGCCGTTCTTCATCAGGTTCAGCTGCTGAGTCTGGGATCCTATGATTCAAAAAAATACAATTTCGAAATTAGGAATTATTGTCTAACTAAAGATTTGAAAATAATGTATTCCGGATGACAATATGATAAGACATTATTTTGTCTTATCTTATATTTATGGTGTACCACAAAATAAAAGTATATTTCCATCATTTTATTGTCGCAGAGTATAAGTAATTTGAATAAAAACATTCATTAAAATAAAACTGATAACTCGATATAATACTGACTGCAAACATATACTTACATGCTTCGATTAAAGTAAAGCGCTTGAAGAATGCCCTTCTCGCGAGCATATTGAATATCCTTTTCTTTACTATCCTTGCCAGGTTCTACTAATGGAGGTGGTTGATCAATAGGAATTAAAGGCTTCCATCTTGTTCTCTCTTCCATTAAATCCTCATTATCTAATAAAAAAAAAAAAAAATACAATATTGTGATATATATATATATATATATATATATATATATATATATATATATATATATATATATTTTGTTAAAGTTTAAAAAAAATTATATTAATATCTTCAATACTCTTTAAAAAATCTGTAAATAATTTAAACAAATTTAACTACAACATAATTTGTGTACGTACTTAATTTTCTGGCCATTTGGAATGCTTCCCTTTCGTTTTGCTTTTCCATCTGTTTCATGTCAGTGAATGTTTTAGTCACATTAACCCTTTCTGTTTCATCCAATTCAAAGTAACGTATGGATTCTAAATCTGTCTTCCATTTTAAAACTTTTTTCGGTCCTTTACGTTTCTGAAGTAGCAAAACACTTTTAAGTCCATCTACATATCGTATTTCGGGATAAGGACTAACGTCATCCTTCTTCAATGAGTTCGAAACTACTGAAGAAGTATCTTCTGGTGATTCCGAATCTTTAGTATCTTCCACATCTTCCTCGGGTGTCGGTGCTATGAAAAAGATAAATAAATAAATAAATAAATATATTGTTTAAATATTATTATAATAATTTTATTATAAATAATTAATAATTTAAAAAGTATTAAATATATTATTATAAATATATTTTGTAGAAAAAATTAATTTTACTTCAACATATACGTGTACAAAAGTTTGTAATATAAAATTGTGTTAATAGTAATATATTAGTGCAATACAAATATATTAGTTAGAGCATTATATAAATGAGATAAATTGTACGCGTACGTGACGAGTTTAAATAAGTTGTTTATATGTTTTGTAAATTTTTTTAAATGAGACAATTTCAAAAAGCAAATTAATTTATTTCTCTCTTGTTTACTTGATAACTTACTGTTACTTCTGATATCATCTTCGTCTCTACTATCTTTCTCTTCATCAAGCGCTTGATCTTTCTTCGCGTCTTCTTCGCTATTTTCTTTTTCTCTTTGATCTTTATCTTCTTCTATTTCTAATGTATCTTGATAGAACTATAAAAAAAGTTTTACAATATTAATTTATTATTAATCATTTTATACATATGCCATATATAAAAAATATGTTTCTAAATAAAATCAAATCAAATCGATTTTCTCTTTCCTTGTTTTATACTTAATTCGAAGCTTAAAATTTAAAATAATGATAAAAAAAAATTAACAATCACTTATCAAAATTTAATGCGATTGTGCTTTGCAAAATGCGCAAGAACAAATGAATCTTAAATTGGAACGACTCTGATTAATTTGATATTATTTTTCTCGCAGCGATATCCTAGACATATATATCCGATAAAATTACCTTGAAGTTAGGTTTGAGGGCAACCGGCGATTTTTCTTCGGCATTTGTAGGCGAAGCAGGTGGTGGTGTGCTATCGCGATTATCGGCATTAGCGGTTTCTTGTTTCTTAGCTTCCGAAGATCCGTCTTTCGTGATAGAAGTCCTACGCTTACGCTTCCTTGGTTCTTTGCTCTTGGTGGACGCGGTGAGAGCATCCATGAACATGTCGCTCTCTTGTAGCATCATCGCTGAGAACAAAAATATTAAATATAACTCGCGAATAATTCGCAATAACTGGTTTAAAAATAAGTTTTAAAATAGTTTGCACAAATAATAATATTTCAAGATATGCTGCATTATATAGACACATTACACATATAATTAAAAAATATATATGTATATTATATATATAGCTGTAATTAAAAAATGTTGGTAAATTTTTCAGATGTATCTCATCGTGTTTCTCCTAAACATTTATAAATAAAATATTTTTCCCAACACAGAGGCATAACTTTGCAAATAAATTCAGCGCGTGAAGATAATAGAAATTTACATGTTCTATTTGATTTATGTAATTTTTAAATTATAGCTATTCTTGTCATTAAATAATTCTTATATTTTTGCAATAATCGTATTTTTCAATAATATATTCCTAAACAAAAAACGTTTACATTATATTTGCACGCTGAATTTACTCTTATATATAAAATTTATGCTCAGAAATTAGAAAACATGCTTTACATAATTGTTAAATGTTTATGTTATATTTCTAAATAGCAATTTTGTTTTGCACACTCGATCCATTCTGTAAATAAATATGGCTTGATATTGTCACATAAAGATTGTTAATAATGGCAACATTGTAAGACAATTCGTGCATGTTTACCAATGCTTTATTGGTAAACAGTAAATATCTGAAAAATAAAAAATATTTTGCATTTTTCAGCAGCTGCAAATAAACTTCTTAAAACTGTAGCATACATATCTTCTATAATAGCGATAAAAATACTTGACTGCTAGAATAAACTCAATAAAGTTAATTTCATGTTCAATGTACCCTGTAATGAAAAAAATTCAAATTTAAGCTAGTAAATTTTATAAAGGATTAGATTTTATAAAAGATGTCTTGTCCTGCATAAACCTAAACATAAAATAATTTAAACATAATAAAGAAATTAAATAAGAATATATATATTAAAGTAATAAGAACTAAGAATATTTGATAATCATGGTAATGTTACTTTTTTAAATATTTTAATGATACATGGGCTGTCAAGATATATATATATATATATATATATATATATATATATATATAAAACATAAATATAAATATAAATCAAACAGTTTAGAATTTAAATAATTTGATAACTATTCTTTATGTAATGTTTCAAATTAAATACTTATATCTGAAAAAGAACGAAAACAACAAGAAAAAACGAATGTATTTCTCTGAATAACAAATTTTAATTTTATTATACTTTGAATAATATATTAAAAATTGCTTTTATATTATATAATATAATGATAGAATAAAGAAGCGAATAATATTGATTATACATATAGGAACAAATATTTATCTTTTTCTCTCTCTTCAATATATACCATTTAAATTAGCTATATTCTAAAATATCATAAATATGTACACTTATTGTTAAATGATTAAAATAAATATCTGTAGGCTAATTTAACATATTATGATATATATAAAAAAATTAAAACTATATTATGTTTTTATACAAAAATATTACTTTAAATCATCATTAGTATAGAGATGTATAAGATAAATATCACTGGCATTATTTTAAATGCCATTTTAAATTATTTTTTTTTATGAAAAAATGTGTGGGTGTATAATTTTTATATTTTTTACATTACTGCATAAAAATTATATAAAATAGATAAGAGTTACAGTTACGTGTATATCTCTGTATGAAATAATTACAGGACAAAAAAATAAAAATAATTATAAGCAAAAAAATAAAAATAATTTATAATTGACATATATATATAAATTATACATTTATTTGCTATGTAAAAAAAAATAAACTCGAATTATTTTAAGATCGAATAAATTTTTAATGATCTTTCTTTTTTGATGATGTTTGATGGTCTAACAATAAGTGACTTTTATAATATGAGGATGTAATTGAAGAAAATAGAGACACAGAAAAATATTATTTTTAAAAATATAATTCAAAAAATATCGCGCCTTTCTTTAAAATTGTTTGATTTAACACAAAAAATGTTAAAAATAAGAATTTGAAAATATATTTAACAATAAACATAAAAACATAATTTATCATCATCGTCCATCGTGTATAAATGCTCTTTATCATATAGAATTAGTAGTCTCACAAATAATATAGAAACGCTTTAATTTATAAATATAAATAAATGATTAATAAAAATATAATTCATATTAAAAATAGCTATTCTTAAACTTCTTTAAGCTTAAAGGATATTAGTTAGTGTTGTCAATATTTGGATATTATCTAAATACCTAATATATATCGTGTAAATCCAAATAATGGATAGATCTTCTAATATTTAGGCCGTACTCTGACAACATTGATATAATATAATTCGATAAAAAATAATTTTTAAAAAATTAAGGAAGAGTATACGGGTTGTATTATACAGTTCATTTTTTTTATTTCTACAGAGAAATAATCTGTGGAAAGAAATAAAAAACATGATTTAATTTATCTATTCTCTGAACAGATGATTTTTGAAATTTTTAATAATATAGCGCATCAAGCTGTTCTGGATCTTCAGTTTTATATATATATATATATATATATATATATATATATATATATATATATATATTTGCCATGTATCTATCAGAAATTATTTGACGATGAAATGGATACGACATTAAAATCAGACCTCGTAAATTTGCATTTAGTAAGTATCAATTCGGGTGCAATCGTTAATAACAAATATATAAAACTATGTTATTAACTTGTATATGATACAACGATAAACTATTCTAATCTTCCGAAAAAAAATTGGCGAGATCTTCACGTACATATTAATATACATACACGTTAAGAATAAGTATTATTCTTTTTTTTGTGTATATATATATATATGTATACACACAGCACACAAAGCACACATACACAGACACACAGGACAGATACATACACACGTCTCATTAAATTAATAATACGAAAATACACACATTATATTATCTATCACATCTTATCCGTGTTCAATCGTTATAATTATATAAATTATAAAGCAATTTATAAAAATGTATATACATCAATAAATGTGACAATACATAAATTTACTTTAATAAATTTCGATTAATATATTATAAAAATGATATCTGCTTACAAATTGCAATCGCACGCGCGATGAAAGCTTTACAGTATTTAAAAATCAATTCCAAAGTATAAATCGAAATAGTTTTATCTGTATGTTTGTATACGGGAATAATTATGAAAAAAACAATTAATACATTTTATTAAATAACCAACACAAATAATATTATAAAAATATTTTATCATCATATTAAATTTTCTATATTTGATAGAAGTTTTGTCATATTCCAAAAATAAATTTAAATGTGCGTTTCGAATAGCAACATCAGACTTTATAATTGAATATCTTGCCAACTAATTGATATGTCAAATAAGGCAGCAGTTTTGAAATATATTTATCATTAGATGATTTATTATTCATGTGTTATTGTTTATTAACGCTAATTCACACAATATAATTTACAATATAAAGTATATTCAATATAAGAGAATAAAAATATTCTACCTGAGTATATACAAATATTTTGTGTATTAGAATTATTTAAATAGATTAATTTAAGATTCATTAAGATATAATTAAAAAAATAAATTAATGTAAATAATTTTGAGCATAAATTTTTTAATATAAAAAAAGAATATTTTAATATTATATTTTGCGTTAAAAGTATAATTTTACTATTCTAGATTATATATAAATTATATAAAAATTTTATTAAGTAAAATTTATTATTTTTTTATATTTATAATTTTGAAGTTTTATAACTTTAAATTTAATAACATTCAAGGTTCTAATTTGCATATTACTATAATTATAATAATATTGGAATATTTGTTTTTAAATTATTTAGAAAAGGAACAACATTTCTGTTTTTTATTTGTGCACTACAAGCTTTCAAATATGTGTAGGAAAGAAGACCAATATTAAATAAATCTAATCGGTAATTATCTATTTTTTGCATTATACAGATTTAATTAATTATATCATAGGATATCTTCTCAATGCACACATATATATATATATATATATATATATATATATATATATATATATAAATTTTAAATTACGTTCTTTTGCTTTGGAATTGTGTAAAAAATGTAAAGTAATAATTGTGAAACCAATATAATTAAACATCATGCGTATATATTTGCATGTGTTCAGATAGAATATTTTTTATCCTCGATATCGGGTAAATTTCGCGACGTGGACACTGCGCAAAGAGACATCAAGTGTGCGAGTCGTGTCGCGGGTTGATGTGCGTCGAACGGTTAATAAGTGCCGGTAGAAGCGCGCGACGACGACGCGGCAGTTATACGGGCAACGAGACACGTGCGTCAACGTAAGACAGTCGCAAAAACATCGGCTCGTACATGCGTCGCGCGACTTTAAATCCTCCGATTACACGTGTCGGATTCGAAAACATTTCCAGTTTATAGATTATGTTCATTCTCATTTTTAAAAAATTTTTGTGTTTTACGTATTGCAAAATCTTACGTAATTTCCGAAGCTTTCTTTAAATGCACGAGACTATTCATATGCGACTGTTGCATCAAAATTTCCAGCAAGAGCACAGAAATTATGATTGCGATAATTTGTTCGCAAAATGAGATCCCGATTTACTCGAATAATACGTTTTGATGATATACTGTTCGAGCATAATATTTTTAGAAATATATATTTTCTTTTCCAAAACAAATGCCATTATTGTTGTAACATTGAGATTTAGAATTTTGTAATAACTAGTCTTTCTCTTTCTCTCTCTCTCTCTCTTTTTGAAAATTTTATGGTGTTGCCGTAATAAAATAAAATTAAAAAGAAAAAAATATCTGGCTGCGCTCAAGCTCCAAAGTTTGACGCAACTAGCTTCGTCCCTTTCTCTTTTTGTTTCTATCTTAGCTAGCAGTTTTCTAATACCTAGCTTTCTCTTTCTGTCTTTCTTTTCAATTATCTAAACATAATTATTGGCAAGGAAGAAGGTTCTTTTCACCAAGCCCGACGAATCAGTCGTTGTAAAGGGAGCCTGCTGGTCCTAAAGGCTTTCTTGCTCGAAGACGTCAGATATGCAGCTTCAGAAATCGTGCACTTCTAGTGCTACTTTCCATAGGGTCTCCACGCATTGTTCAGTGTGTTAAAAAATATGTATTCTCACAATATTTATCACCGACCTTTTCTTCTTTCTTTAACTTCCCTAAAATTCCTTTCACCCTCTCTCTTTCTCTCCCTCTCTCTCTCTCTTTCGTTCGCTCTCTCCCTTTCTCTCTTTTTTTCTATTAAAGTGTTCGAATCATTTGCCCCACACAAATTTCAATTCTCTCTAGTAAATGTGCAAACATTTCATTTGTCATGTACATATAAAAGTTTATATAATGAATGAAAGTTTCATTTTATCCACAGGTCTTGAATGTGTATTCATATCTTATTACAAATTTACGAGTCGATATCAATACAATTTTTTAATGCAAATAAAAAAAATTCAAGTTTTGTATCCTCATTTAAAATTACTTAATTTTGAAAAGCGACGCAAATTTTAAAATTTCAGAATTACTGAAACTAATTAATCAACGTGTTGTACATGTTTTAACATTAAAAATCGCCGAGAGGATGGAAATCTGGATGGGCTCACGGTATATATACGATTATTTTAAAAGCATTTAACAGTGAGCAAGATATAGTATAGCAGAAACCCAAGAGTTAAATATTCCAGATTTCTGATAAATTTATTTAAATGTTTAAATAGGATATATACATGTACAAGGGAAAAAGTATGAATAGACAAGACTTTGTTGCCTTACCTAGTTAGAGATTAGAACTATTCTTGTATGATGGCTTCGTAATCGTTGTGTCACTAATATCGGAGATTAAGAACACATGCCCGCTATCAGTGAATATCGACAAAACACTTTTCGACTATCTTTGTTCGACAAGAAACTATGCGTTTTTTACTTTAAAACGATCAATCATATATATATAATTTCTTTGTCGGATATTGATTAAAAGAATCGCGATTCACGCGTTGTAATGAATACTTGATCGAAGATTACCTGCTATCGAAGATTCTTAATATACGAAAAAGTTCGTAGTCGAGTGCAGATCCTAATGGCTTCGTTCTTCTAATGAGAGATGTTAAATTCGTAGACGGATGATCCGTACAAGAGCTGCTAATTCTCCATGCAGTACGATGGATAAATCATTATACGGCTTATTATATCTTCTACAAGACGCTAATAATAATTTTTTGGGGGAAGTAGAGAGGATGTACTATTAAGAGGTATTATACTACGGGATATTGCCTGGAAGAAACAATAAGTTTAAAATACATAGGTAAAAATAAATGTTTGATGTGACAATATCAAAAAATCATTGAGGCTATCGATAACATTCGCGATACATAAAAATATCGCATTAAATATCGGAGCAGCTTGTACATCTTCTGGTAACATCCATCTGCAAACTCAATATTACAGAGTTAGTTTAGTTATATATAATGCAGCATACCAATGTACAAAGCTTAAGCAGTCATTTGTTTAGTCATTATTATTTCATCAACAAATAAGACTTTTAGATCTTATATAGCAAAATAATATAGACAGAAAAATCATTACATATTATTATAAAAAAAAATACATAAAAATAATAAAGCATGTATGTATACTAAAGATTATAAATAATATATCTGTGAAAAAATATGTGACAAAATAAATAATGTTTTATTTAAATATTAGTTAAATTTATCTGAGAATATATTTTAATATAAATAAAAACAATTATATATATCTTTTAATAATTTAAAAATACATGTTTAAAAAAAATATAAATACTTTAAATTTTTAAATTTATTAATTTGTTAATTTATAAATTTAAAGCATTTCTTTTTATTAGAATATTTGTTCTTTATTCTTTTTTTATAAGCACACATGTATGTATATATTTAATGTTTCTTTAAAATTGCATTTAATATAAAGATGTCTTCAAAATTTTAATTCTTTTCAATATTACATTTTTGAATTTTATCATCTAAAATCTGATAAATTTAGTCTAATACACATAGCATAATTTCTGACTAAAATTATAGACTGCTTTATCTGAGGACATTAGCATAATATTTATATCTAGATTAAAAATATTAAGTAAAGAAAAATATTAAATATAATAAAGATCAGGTATTAATAAAGAAATTTTGTATATAATTTGTGACAGAATATCAATATACTTACGTTTTGGTTTTGGTGGTATCAGTTTAATCCCTCCCTTCTTCTCATCGCTTGGTGGCGTCGTTGGTGAGTCCAGTGATAGTTTCACCCGTTTTTCCACCAGTGGAATGGTTTCTCTCAATGGCGATGGCCTTTTCAAGGGAAACTTCGGAGGTAGAACCTTCTTATCAACGGCAGGATTTGGCTTTTTCGATCTCGGCGGTGGTGGTTTTACTTCTTCCTCTAGTCCCGTGGATCTAAACTTTGAATTAAATGTCTTCACCGTTTTCGGCCGTGTCGTAGAGTCCTGGCTATTCTTTCTATTTTCAATGGAGATGGATATATTCTTCTTCTCGGTAGAAAGCTTTGTAACAGTGTCTTTTTTACTACTGTCTACCTTCTCTTTATTTTCCTTCGTACCATCTCGTGATTCGGTTGAGGACTTTCTTCCATTTGTATCATCTTCCGATCGTTTCTTCGGTATTTTGCCCAACTTAGAACTCAATGCTTGACCTTGCACTTTTTCTAAAGTCGCCTTATCCTTCTCTGCCTGATCCTTTTTCTGTTTCTCCTTCTCCCGTTCCTTGTCTCGCTCAGATTTACTTTTACTTGAACTGTGCTTACTGGATGAACCGGAGTGATGCTTTTCTTTTTCCTTGGAAGACTTATCTTTACTAGAGTTGGAAGTTTTGGAACTATTACTACTGGAACCAGAGCGGTGACTACTCGATCTATGGGATGTTGAGTTGCTGCGATGTGTACTGGAACTCGCGCTATGCTTAGAAGAACTTTTAGACGAAGACGAACCGTGATGATGAGTGCTGCTTTTCTTGTCAGAACTGGATTTCTTATCGTCTTTTTTATGAGAGTCTCTATTTTCTTTATCACTAGACTTACCGCTATCACTACTAACAATAATATCCTTAGAGTCTTTATCATCTTTACTTTTAGCACCTTCAATATCTTGATTGTCTTTAGAACTAACTGCGGTCTGTTTCACATCACTAGGAACATGTCCTGAATTGTCTGATTGTCCAATGTCTACCGTTTCATCTTGACCACTAGTCGCACTACCACTTTGTCCTGTTTCCTCTACCTCCTCCGTTTTTTGCTTCGCTTCCTGTAAAGCAGGAAGCGTAGCGTCCACAGTGTTTATAACTACTTCTGTACTTGTACCAGATTTGCTTAAAACACTATTTATATTCGTGACGTCCGTCTCCACCTTGGCGAGAACTTGATTACCATCGCGAATGGTAATCTTATAAACAGGAACTGATGATTGCGAAGACGTTGATACAACAACAAAAGATTGCTTTTTACCTTGTTGTTGTGTTACTTGCTGACCCTTGCCAATAACTTGCACTGTTTGTGACTGTAACCTTTCTTGTTGCTGCTTCTCTTGATCTTGCTGGATCTGATTTACTGGAGTACTAGCAGTAGACGATTGCGCAAGTTTGAAGTCTTGTACATGAACAGTTGCATTTTCAGCAATATCAAGAGTTTGTTGAGAATTTAACAAGTAATGTTGTGGTTGCGATGAAGGAATAACTGTGATTTGTCCTGCAGTAGCATTCGATTGCACTGAAACCGTCATGATTTGAGCTGGCACTGAATTTGGTGCCGCTTCTCCTTTCACAATTTTTAGCCACTGTTCTACAAGCCGAGTGGCCAATGTTCGTACACCTTGATGACTGCCCTCCTTCGACAAACCTTTAATCAGTTTTGGACAATTGTTACTCTTTAGCCGTTCAATATCTACAGGACAGAGTAGCAAAAGTTCCAGAAGTTCTTGAATAAGAGCCCAATTCTTAGCAAGAATGCCATCAGTAAGCCATGTGTGAATAAGATTCCATCCTCCAGAACTCATAAATCTGCAAAAATAGAAATTATAAAATGTAAAATATTATGTTATTATTATAAATAATAACAAAAGATAAGAGAATATAATTAAATTATTCTGAATAATAAAATAATTATAGTATCTCCTATTATATTCTATTTTTAATTTTAATTCTTATCATAAAATGCCATATGAAAGCAATATGTGTATTCTAAAGACAATAATCTATAATTAAATCTTAAAACTATTCTTATGAATACACATACATGTAGACTAATAGTTCATACATATTAAATATTGTAATAATTAAAATAAATAATAATAAAATAATAACAAAAAATTTATAGTTGCATATATATTTCTAGTACAGAATCACTAATCTATTAAAAAAATTCAACAATGTGTACAATTCTATACTTGTACCAATTAAGTTGTTGAAAAAAACTAATGTAAGGTTCGTATCAGTAAAAATGGCACATTAATAAGTACCATCTAATGGTTCTGAACCTTTTATATTTACTCTTGCATGTTCTGTATTTTTTTTCACACAAACATATAAATTATATACTTGTATGTCTCTACATGCCAAATGATAAATTTCTTTTATACAATTGCTATATTAGTATCATAAAGACGAATAGAATCAATTATTTTTAAAGAGAGTTAAATAACCATTTTAGTATTATTTGTATAGATTTAAGTACTTACTGACTAAGCAAATCCGTATTAGTAGTTTTCAATATCTGTATATAAATGCATTTCGAGACGAGTTTCTTAGAAAACTTTGTCATTAAATTAGCTAAGCGATGAACTTCCTCCTTACTCTTAATGCCTCCTGTTGGACCCAATAACACGCTAAGGCATTTTAGTAAAGATAGAGGGTCTATACGTGGCTGAAAATACAATTTAAGAAAAAAAAATATTAATGCAATCATATAAAAATATAAATTATAGTTACAAATTTAAAATTTAATAACAAGAAAATATTAAACAAAATATAAAAATATATACTCGTCTTATTTTTAAAATAAATTTTCTTGTGAGTTTTCTGATTTACCAGACTTTTTCATCAATATTTCCAGAAAATTAAAACATTTCCATAGACAAATTTATTATAAATTTTTAAAAAATTTAATTTATTAAAAATTTAATAAATTGTTTCACAATTAAATTTTTATGTACAATTTTTATGCACAAGTAAATTTCTTAATGGTTTATGTTCATAGATTATAAAGAAAAAAATTAAAAATCTCTTAAGTTTCAAGTATTTGATTTGAGTTTTAGCAAAGTTAGATCTGAAAAAATATAAAAGTAAAAGATTTTTTAGAGAATAAATATTTTATACTATAAATTTTTTGTCTATTATTCCCAGGAAATATAATGAAACAAAGATTGCATAGTCCATTAATTAAAACACTTGATTAAGATATTGAATATAAAAAATGAAATGTATTGAGAATATATTTTCAATACAGAATTCAACTTTCACTTTGTTAGTTAAATAAAATTCTCAAAGAAATAATCTCAACAAAAATTCTTCGATTTTTTCTGATGGAAAAAAATTCGATGAATATTTTATCCACCAAATAAAAAACATTCTATATATTATTAACCACTATATATTTGATATAATTATATTGAAATAATTATACTTATTAAATTATCGGTATATCAGATTAAATAATGAAAAAAGAAAAAAAAATTAATATATAAAAAATTCTATCAAAACTAGAACATTTGAGCTAATATCCAAATAACTGGATACTCTTGACTATTAATCATGACTATATGAATAATATAGAGAAATATATGCGAATTTCTTGAATACATTATTATACAAGCTATCTGGAGATTACTTTAATAAAGAATAGAAAATCAATTTTTAAAATTTTATATTTTCCTTAAAAGTCATTATCTCTCTCTTCTATTCATATTTACTATTAAAGCGGGGAGCACACACTTTTGCATAAGCGCATAATTATAAGCATAAGGTAATTGATTGATTCATTTCCTTATGCATATATTTGTGGACCAAATCAATTTCTTTATGTTTATGGTTATGCCCTTATGCAAAAGTGTGTGCTTCCCGCTTAAGTATAAGAATAATTTTACATAGACTATTCATGCATAAAATTCATAACTATTTTTTGCTATATATTTCCACTTATAAATTATTTCATCTATATTTACCAATTATATTCGATGACGAAAATTTATAGAACATTATGCAGACAATGACGGTGAACTGAATAATCTCATACTGTTGTAATTATTTACGGATCCGTAAGAACGAAAATAGAATACGAGGTCACGCACACACAAAAGGAGCAAAGGTTATTGATCTCTCGCAATCACCAATCTACTAGATGGCGCCATCGCTGCTCACGATATATTCGCAGATAGAAAAACTTGCAATTTGTATATATATAAAAAAAAAAATAAATATGCTACTCACCATTTTGCTGAGATTTAAGATGTTTCAGAGCATCACGGGATCAGGTACATATTCATCGTGCGTATCTGCAACGAAATATAAAATACTTGATGACTTTATACACGGCTCCGGGAAATCGACGCACTCTTCACGCCATATTGTCGAACGAATTCTCACAGACTCACACGAATTTACCGAAAGACGAACGATGGCGATTCGAAATAAAACGGCTTTTATTTTCTCTTTTTCGGAATCTTGATCGTCTAATGCGTACGATTTATCGATTCTACATGGTTAAACCCCTGATCCCTCGCTTATAACATATGATACCACGCAATTTTCATTGAGCCGTATAATGTAATCGGAGATGACTCGGATTTGAGCGATTACACGAAAGAATTTCTGTGCCTAGATTGCGACTCTACGTGGATTATGATTGCGTAATTACAATTATCTCGTGCTCTTTTGCTAGAAAAGCTGATGTGCGAGGCGCAAAAATTGGGATAGCCGCTCGTTAGAATTATCAAAAAATGCAGGTGTAGATACGAGTCCTTCTTACAGACGAACGGTTCTTCTCACTCGTCGGACTAGCCCCGAATATCCGCTGCGCAACCGCCGTGCGCATGCCCCACCCACGCGACCGACCAATCGGAGCAACGGAAGCCGCTTCCTTCTCCCTCCCGTGACCAATAACGGTCGCTCTCAGCGCTATGACGTAGCCTCGTTCTATTTATGTAACACGATAAAACGTCGTGAGACCGTACGTTTTTTTCCTCGGACTCGTTTCATACCTACGAGAAAACTGACACTTCCCTTTTTTTTCCAGCACTTTTTTTAATACAAAAACTTTTTCTCAGATTATCCCTTTCTTTCTTGAGATTCGACTGGCACTTTTTCGAGATTTGTTTGCGCGATATCGAGTCCACGTACATATATACATATGATTACGTCACAGGACATTATTCACCTCGAAAATCGGACATATTTAATAAAAATCATCAATTATACGGCGCAACTGTCAGCAAAGCTTCCTTAATAATCTCTCTAGACTTTTCGACGGAAATTATATGCTATTTTCGATCCTCTGTCGCGTTTCTTTTCTTTCGCATATTGCTTTTATCTTTTTGGAAAATAGGAAAGCCACACTCACATTTGTTAAAAATTAAATCCGTTTTATGGTAAATAAATGTTCACACGTTGTATATGGTGCATAAGAAATGGAACATTTCCTATGAAAATGAGAACGTATGATTCGCTCGCTCGCTCGTTCATGAATTCTTGTTATGCATGGAGGAATGCTACGAGACTCCCAACTGCAATCCGTATATATTTCGCCGTCTATTTGCCATCTGCAATCAGATATCATTTAGAATCTATTGCCATTACCATTAAATCCGTTCTCGTCCAATATTTCACGCCTTGTCGTTGTATTAATATTTCAATTAACTTGTATGAGACGATCCTCACCTGACGAACGAAAAGTGAAATCTGCTTCTCTCGAACAAGCCGGAAGTATTTTCTGTATAGCTACATCCTGTTTCCCACTGCATGAGTCAAGTGAGAGAAGACACTAATTCGTATTAAATTTTCAAGCTACGTTAATATATTTCTTGAGATAAAAATGGAAATATATATTAAATATAATAAATTTAATAAATGTAATAAATATAATAAAATTTTGGACAAATTGCTTCGCGTATGGCCTAGTTTATATTGATATATTGTAATAACGTACTAAGAACTACATTGGCCAATCATAATCATTTCTTCAAGAAATGGAACGGCTGTGATTGGACAGTATAGTATTTAGTATGTATAAAGTATTTGGTGTCATATATGTAATATTACTGAAATACTATAAAATATATCAATGTGATATATGTAATAATATTAATATATGTAGTATTGCATATATGATTGATGTAAAGTTCAACGCAAGCTAAAACATTACGGTGCAGACATATATCAATCTCTCGCTTCCACAATTTGTGTACTTTATATAATGCGCATGCGTTAGCATACGTAAAGGCCATATATATATATAATACTATTGGCTCAACGAAATTCGCGCAAGCGCATTGCGTCCAATACACAAATTGTGGAAGCGAGAGGTTGATATACGTCTGCACCGTAATGTTTTCGCTAACGCCGCATATTAGGAAGATACGTGACTAGCAATATAATTGTCTATTCGAAAACGCCAACAGTGTCATCTGTGTAACATGCTGGAAAATACCCTTGAATAACAATTTTATGTTGCGTCATGGGCTGCGATCGAGAAGATGCTAGAAATGCTTCGAAGCGTTACATTAACCAATCAGAATAAAGAAATCTTTACTCTTTTTGTCCCGATTGATCAAACAAATGTTTCGAAGCATTTCTAGCATCTTCTCGACCATAGCCATATATTGCGATGCAGAAATGGCGAGTTTCGGAGACATCCGGTTTCGACGGCAGCCAATGAAAAGGCGGTAGAATTCATCACATGCGCTCACCCTCCGCATCTCACTTGCAAATGCTTGTCAGCAGAATAATATCGTCAGCGGTCGGCCATTGTTGTCGGCGGAGATGCGAAATATTTCGATGTAATTTTGATCGGCAAAGTTTTACGAGATTACTTGCGCATTCGAGTTTTATATATATCATCCAAGATGCACACAGTCGCGGAATTGGGCACCGGCGTGCCGGCTTTTCTTGCCAAACTATGGAAACTGGTCGAGGACCCGGAAACCGACAACTTAATTTGCTGGTCACCTGTAAGTACCTTTATTTATTTACCTATTCATACACGAGTTGATCGAAGATGGTTTATATATTTCGCGTTGTCAAGCGGATCGAGTGATCATGAAACAACGCGATGTCACGCGTTGTCTGGAGTTCAATTCTTTGTCGTGAGCAATTACAACTTCGATACCTAAATCTCGTCGGCCTTGATTTCCATCGATGGATATTATTGCGCGATCTATATATGACATTTTGTATCATGTGCATAAATACATGCAATTATTATAAATTGTGTCTTGTTAGTTGATCGTTTTGTTGCATTGTTTCTTTCATATAAATAGTGATGATCTTCATGGACACTTACTTTTTACAATAAATGTCAATGTTGTATCAAATATATATAATTCTTTTATGTTAATGATTAAATAATATAATTTATAAAATATATTTATAAAATTTATATAATATTGTGACTTTCTTTCTCTCTCTCTTTCTCTATCACTTTCTTGTTGTATAAAAGTTATATCAATTTGATAAGTCTTTCAATATAAGATGATGTAATTCATATATGTAATTTATATAGTATATATTGTACATATAATATATATAGTATATTAATTAAAATTAAACTGCAATGTAATATTTTAAGATTACAACAAATAATCTATACTTATTATAAATAAATTTATTATGTATATACTATATATATGTATATATATATATATATATATATATATACATATACACTATAATTAAATTTATTATAGTTGTTGATACAAAGATAAATAATTTTATATATTTTATATTTTTTTAGAATGGGAGAAGTTTTATCATTAAAAATCAAGCAAAATTTGCGAGAGAATTATTGCCACATTATTATAAACACAATAATATGGCTAGTTTTGTACGACAGCTAAATATGTGTAAGTTATTACATGTATATAAAACTTTTTGAAAATATAGATAATGAGAAAGAGAAAAAATATATATATATATATATATATATATATATATATATATATCCATTAATATTTATATATTTAAGATGGATTCCATAAGAAAGTATCTGTAGAACTGGGTGGTCTAAAGTGCGATAAGGATGAAATGGAATTTGCACATCAGTTTTTTTACAAAGGACATCCATATCTATTAGAACATATTAAAAGAAAAGTGAGTATATTTAGATATATTGCAATGGTGCTATAATTTGAGTGCAAAGAACTATAATTTTTAAAATAAATACACTAATCTAACTTTTTCATATATATTTTGAAATGTATATTTTTTTTTTTTAATAAGTACTAAAGCAAAACCGTAAATTATGTCTAAGAAATCTTAATAATTGCATAAAAAATATAATTCTAGAAAGCTAAATTGTTAAGATTAAACACAAAAATTACATTAATATATTATTACAGTAAATTATCATTTTCCTATTAGATTGCATCTAGTAAGAGTCAAGATGCAGCTCATACTCCTATTAAACCAGAATTAATGACCAAAGTATTAGCAGAAGTAAGAAGTATGAGAGGTCGACAAGAGAATTTGGATACTAAATTAGGCGCAATAAAACATGAAAATGAAGCATTGTGGAGAGAAATAGCAATGCTAAGACAGAAACATTTGAAACAACAACAAATTGTTAACAAGCTTATTCAATTTCTTGTTACTCTTGTACAACCCTCGAGAGGAAGTGGTTTACCTGTCAAGCGGCGATATCCATTAATGATAGATGATTCAAATCGTACACGTAAACAGAGCAAATTGTCAAAGGTAATACTATCATTGCAGCATTCTCCATGTCTTTTTTTGTACATATAGATATGCACACATACATACTACTATAATAATAAATATATTTAATATTTAATATCTATTTTTTAGCCACAAGCATCTCCTACAGGACCGATTATTCATGAACTTGATGCATCAGAGTCATCAGATTTGGATTCAGAATATATTGTTGCTGAGTAAGTGAATAGATTTTATACATTTATACATGCATATGCTATTAATTTTAAAACATGGAAATTCACACTTTGATTAAAAATTTATTTCTCTTTTTTTATATAGCACATAAATTATTTTAATTTGGATATATATATTATCATGTTGGAAAATTTAATAGCTGATATATAATGCATATATGTAGTATGTATTGTAACTCTCAGTGAGATATTAATAAATATCTTAATAACCTTTTAATCTAGGATGTTGGAGAATGGAGCTCCAGCTGTTTACAGTCCAGAAGAATATATTGAAACATCAATAGATGATGAAAATATGGAAAATGAACTAATCGAGAATCCTGAGACGACTCTACTAGAAAACGATATTGAAATTAGTTCACATGAAAATGATACAAGGAAGAAACGTCTTTGCAAGGGTAAAAAGAAGTATGTTCAATTTAATATATTCAATTTATATTTTATTATAATCAATTTATTATGTGTGGTGTATACACACACACACGCACGCACACACACACACACACACACACACACACACACAATGTGCAAAGCACTCTAGATGCTCGTGAATGGATAGAACATAGTAAACTGAACGGAAAAGTTCTTTATCATTTTTTTCTATAATGCTTAATAAAGGAGTTATAGAGTAAAATCTGGCCAATCAGCACCGATTTTTAGCCTGATGCATGTCGGTCAGCCACAAGCCTGGTAGTATGCGTGAGTTACTACCTGCTACTAAATCTGCTGTTACAGCGGCACATCACTACCAGGTGTGCGGCTCACTGACATGCACTCGGTTGTCACCGATTAGACAGATTTTACTCAATAACAATTTTTTTAGTTTCGTTTACTGTGTTTTATCCATTCATGAGCGTTGTCTAGGATGCTTTGGGATATCCTGTATTAATATATGGAAAGTTAACATTATTCTCTCTTCACAAAATTTGCAATTGATTTATATTAGAAAAAGTATTAAAATATTAAATAACTTTTATTTTTTGAAATATTAATTTCTACTTTATGAGAGAGAAAGAGAGGAAGAGATGAATAATATATTTACTTTTCACCCATTCTGTAAAATATCTTATGCATGGAGATAAATAAGATCGAAATATTTATTCTATCAAATTTTAGGGGAATACGTATTCTATATTAAATATTATAGAATCTTCTTACATGCAATGGATTTTATACATAATGATTAATGAAATATACAAATATTTTGTAAAAAAATAAAAAAATATTTTGGACTTATCAAAATTTTGCTAAACAAATATTTTAAATTTAATACTTTGATTGTACATTCACTAAAATCTAACAATATTTATTATTTGTTTGCGAATATCAAATATTCTTTTATTGCATTTATCCAAATGGTATTTAAATATTACCAGGAGGAAAAACAAGGTGCCTGTCAAAATTTTGATCCCACCATTGGAAAATGGAGGAAAACCAAGGTTAACATTTTTTTTTCTTGGTGTTGGTATTCTGAATATTTGTCTATAGCTATTTTATGTTGAAAATATTTCAAATATATGCTATTATTTTGCATGAAAAATTTAAATGATTATAAAAACATTAATAGAGCCTATTTTTAGCCTACTTTATACCTATTTTTTACCTATTTTTTACCAGTTTTTAAATGATTATATTATAGAGAAATATATATATGAGAGAAGTTATATAATAGCCAAAACATTTCTTCAAATGTTACAGATCATTCAGAAAATGTATTTAATAGAGAAGAAGAAATAAATCTTCATAATCTCTTATCATTATGTTTCTATAGAGAGCATATTAAGTTTTCAAAATTTTTAAAAGCCTTGGTTGCTTCTTTTATATCATACCATATTCATATATTATTTATATATAATTTAACTATCTTATATATATAAAACTAATTTATGTTGTTTATTAAAACTTTTTTATATTTTATTTTATTATTATAATAATATATATTAGATTTTTTAGTTTTTTTATATAAATCTATATATCTATATTTTATTTACAATATTTTAAATATTTTTTTCTCTAAATGCAATATCAAAATTATCTCAAGACATATCGATATTATAAATCTATATTGTTTCTATAATTAAGTTTGGTATTGGACATTAACATAGTTTTTATCTCAGTTAATATAATTAGCCAATTATAGATTTACTTATATGTGTATTGATAAAAATATAATATTATTCTTTATACATCAGTAAAAGATTTGAATATATGATATTATTCTGCTATTACAAAAGAATTTCACATAATAATATCTGCATAATATCATTTTATATTAGATACATTTGTTGTTTTTTATATCTTATTGACAGCTTTTGTATTATAATGTTCTGTTACTTATTGATATAATATATTGAGAATGATTGCATGTAATTTCTTATTTCTTATGTTTCTTATGCTTTAGAATATACTATATAGTTTTTTCCATGTTCCCATCTATACTCTATACTATTGAGATATTATTGAGATAAGTATAATATAAAGATAAGTAGTTTAATATAGACAAAGATTAAGTCTGAATAGTATTGTAAAACAAAAATGAAGATTGGCACTAGCTTATCTTCGTTTGTAGGGAAGAATTGCATTTGCTTGAAATGCCCATCAACGAGGAAACTCCTGCGCCTTTTGCTTTACTTGAAAGAGAATCTATCGGTTCTAAACCTGTACCTGTGGCGTCAATGCGCAGTTCTAAACTCGCAGCGATGGCGGCAAATATTAATGAATCTCAAGATGTTGACACTGATATCATGGAAAGTTCAGCTGATATGGAAGATGATATGGAAGTCTCAGACAATGATGCATCCATGCTGAAACTAGAAGATATCCTAATTGTTCCAGAAATAATCAACAACAGCAACATTCAAAATATTGTTGAGAAAAAAGAAACCAATGTCAAAGAATCTAATCCAGTGAATCAGGGACTTGATCAAATTGATGATGACAGAATTGCTCTAGCAGCAAGTGATATTAAACTTGATCAAATTGATGATGACAGAATTGCTCTAGCAGCAAGTGATATTAAACGGCACAATGAAAATGAAACATCAAAAGTTTTACAGGATGAAAAAGACAATGATAACAAAGCAAGCACAAGTTCATCAAAAGATTTACCTTTGAGTCGCGTCAATTCTTCAGATATATGTGAAGCTAATTACAGGTTAGAACCGATGTAAGTTTGGCACAGACCATGGATAACATAAGGTGGCATTTATTAACAATAATTTCTGCTCAATTGTGGAAATCATTAAGCATATAGAAAGAGGTGAAAACGTATCTTTTTTTTTTTTCCCTTTTTTCCCTTTTTTTTCCTTTTTTTTGAGATATGTAATTTTCTTATTCCATTTTCTTATCTCCATTTCCATATTAATTCTTAAAAATAAATTATTTTGTGTAATATATTAATTTTTACTAGCTATTTAAATAGATAGCTATTTAATCTTTAATCAACAAAATATAAAAAATATATTTCTCTTCTTTGTATATCATTATATGGAATCTATATTATTAGATTAGATTAACTTTAATTTTATAAAAATCTAATTTAGACATTTTTTACAAATTTGTGTATGATATTAAGTTTTATATGTATTTGATATTACTGATATAATATTTTTTTATTGTTTTGTACTTTTGTGATTTGTTATACTTATACAATGTTAGAATACATGTTTATTATAGAAGAAAAATACGTATTTCTCATAAAAATTGTTATTGTGTGTCTTATCATATAAATGAGATTATTTTTCAGACTTTATCTAATGTTAAAAATTATGTACCATCATTTTTTCCACATACCATCATTTTTCATTTTATATACAATGTTTCTTATTTATAATAATAAAACTTTTTACATTTGTAACATTGTAGGGAACAAATGGATAATCATCTGGAAACAATGCAAACAGATTTGGACAATCTGCGTGAAATTCTACGTGGTGAAGGTTACAGCATTGATGCTAATACTCTTCTCGGGGTAAATATAATTTTGAAATATTAAAGTCCAAAGAAAAGAAAAAAAAGTTTATAAAAATAATGAATTAGCAAAGAACTTAATATTTTATTTCTTTTTTTTAGCTGTTTGGCGCGGATGATCCAATGACATTCGGATTACCAATTAATCCAGAATTAAATCCGAATTGTGAAAAAGATGATAATGATGACAACACTGCACGTGAGTTTTTGTAATTTTTAATATCAAATTAAACATTCCATTATTTATCAATGTAAAAAAATGCATAAAAATTTTTTTCTACATTCTTACAATTTTAAATTGATAAATTCTTAAAAAAGATGTCTATATATCTGCGTATGTTTATATAAAAATAACTCTTTATAATTTGTTTAATTGAGTTAAAGTAAATCAAAATTGAAATTAAATCAAAATTGATTTAATTTGATCATTTTTATTGATTAATAACTTTAATTATACATAGTTGCAGATTCTATCAATGGATCTGCTGGTGGGGAACTTATGACGTATAATCCTACATCAAATCTACTAGATTTTGATGACGATATGTTATTGGAAAATGAATCACCTTCGCTACCAACAGCATCATCAAATTTATCTACAGACAATCTATATACTTCAGATCCTTTAGATCCTTTAGACGATAAGGCTTCGCTTTATGATTCTCTAGTAAAACTCTCTAGTAAGAATCTAAAATCGTAAACATTATTATTTATATATGTGGTAAGTTTCACTCCCTTATTTTTAATAGGTTTTTAAGACCATCTTTTTTTCTTTTTTATTTTAAAAGTTAACTGCATAAATTCAATATGTATTAGGTTCACAATATGCTTACTGTTGTAATAAACATTGTCTAATCAGCATTGTTATCATAAGATATAAAAAATCAATTACATTTCAAGAAGATATTCACTTATATAGAAAGTTATTATTTAGCATAGTTTCTCATAGGTTTGTAGCTATCACTATTTCTACAATTCTCTAGTTTTTATTTTATTTTAAATGGAGTGTATTTAGCAATCATAGAGCTTCTATTAAATTATAAGGTATACTAGTCATTAATCTATATATATACATATATATATATATATATATATATATATATATATATATATATATATATCATATGAAATCCATTGGATTTGCTGCCATAAGATTTGATTGCAATCAGATAAATAGTTTTTGTTTAACAAAAATTATATTCTCTTGTATATAATTACAAAAAGAACAATTGTATATATATTTACTGTGAAGTCGTTTATTTTCTTATAGTTTAATTAAAATTTATCAACAACAATCAATGAAACATCCATTTTATATTGATAATAAATAATTTGTAAATACAATGTATAACATTTAAATTTTTATAGTTACACATTATATGATGTATTCTAAATTTTTATATAACAGATTGAGATTCTAATCATTATTCAAATCAAGTATTATATCTTAGACAAATCCAAGAAATTAAAATTTTGCAAAATATATGCTTTATAATGCATATAAATAAACTTGTATTTATATCATTGTTATACATTATGGTTTTTACATTCATACATAAGTATATATATATATTTTTTTTCTTCTTTGCTATATGTAATATAATATTTAAATCTTCGTTTTTTAGCTTTTTGCTGGATACTCCACTTCTGGATTATTATCTAGAAAATTATTAATTATCTAGAAAAAATGGTATTGTAAAAAATAGGAGAGAGGAGAAAGGAGAGAATAAAATATATGTGCTGTTACAAATTCTACAGCATTTGTTATCAAGTGAAGTAAGAACAGCATTTGCAGCAACATAATCTAAATATCTTAATATGAAACAAATCTAATGAAAAGAATAAAAGAGCAATCTTATATATATCACTAAAAAGAAGTTATAGATACCGATTATAGCTTTCCAAGATCTTACAAATGAACAAATACGAGAGTTATATTAATAAAACTTTTGTTCTTACTTGCTTGTATATAATTACAGACAATTTTTTTCTAAAAGATATGTCTTGCAGTTAGCTTTATAAAGAGAATTAAATATAGAATGATAACAGTTTTTCAGGTAATGTATGAAGTATTAGATTAAAAAATTTAAATTGTGATAAATCTATGCATACATGTTAAAAAAAGCTGTTTTGCTTATAAACATATTTTTTTTATTCCTTCAGAATTGTTATCGCAAATTATACTAAGATATCTTTCGAGAAAGATAAAATGTAAGAAGTGATAGTACGAGTCAAGATTTCAGTGTTTTATATGCAGTAGAAATATTTTTGAATCTACGAGTAATGTGGATAACTTTTTTTACGTATTTTGTAAATCTTTTATAATTTCTAATGCAGTTCTGTGAGACTAGAATAATTTTGTACTTCTGTTCTACATAGAATTTATGTCTTACATACAAAATTCAAACTGAGACTCTGAGGTTATATCTATATACATATATATGTGTGTATATATATATATATATGTATGTATATGTATGTATATATATATATATATATATATATGTATATGTATGTATATATATATATATATATGTATGTATATGTATGTATATATATATATAGTGTGCAAATTTTAGTAGATGTGAATATGTATAACAGGATAATGAGAGATACTATATTGTACTTATATGTTGGCACAGTTAAAAGAAAACTGCATCAGTTTATTCCACAAAAAATATTATCTTACTCAGACTAGTTTTTATTGAACATATCTAAGTTTATTAAAGGAATCTCAGTGTAAAGTTGTGATTGAAATACTGAAATCTTAATCTTGAACCTCTACTAAATACTATTAAAATAAGTTGACATATTGCATTCTTAGAGTGTGTTTATCTATCTGATGCAGATGCATCAAATCACTTGATCCTTTCATTTTTACTTATTTAGTGCGTCTGCAATGAGTGAACTAAACCACTTGAAATGTATAGTAGAAAACTATAATTACATATTATTGCATCATCATCATGTTAATATTTTATTTGATTTAGAGATGAATATAGTTAGATTTTTATATTTACTACAAAATCGAAATTTAGGCATATTATTTTTAAAATAGTGTGTAAAATTTGTTATGTAATTTTATATACAGTGAAGTGTCAGCCATATTCATATACATTTTCTGTTTATAAAGGTTTAAAAATCTTATTATTCGCAATTAAATTCCAAAAAAACTAAAAAGTTAATTTTTTTTTTCAGTGTGTAAATTTATTTTAAAAGAATTATTAACAGGTGTGACAAGTATTTAGTAATTATACTAAAATAATTAGTCATATTGTTTGTGTATTTTTACACTCTATGAAATAGCACCTACTAATCTATTTACATTAACACTACATTTGTTTGATGAGAAATATTAATCAAGTATTTTCACCTGAATAAGTATATGTCATATGGCAATGTGTTGATACTGCACTGTTTGAGATATCAAATTCTGATACAATCAAAGATTGGTGAAAAAGGTGAATTGAAAAGAAACATTATCAAAGATGTTGAATTTTATCCAATGTCGCCCTTTATGATATAAATTGTTTGATTACACTTGATGTATAATAAAAAGAACAATTGTTTTGTTTAGAGATATAAGTAGGGGCCAGCGAGAGATAATTTAGCTTATCAAGTTGATAGTTTTTATCTTTTATCAGCCTGTAAATAGATATTATGTTTAGTTACATAGATAGAATATCAAGACGAATACATTCAAACTACTTAACTAATTAAGAATGCTATAACACAGGATATTTTATTTTGCAGATTTAAAACAAAGCTCTCATCAGTTTTTTGATTTGTATATCTATTAGTAAGAATTCTGTTAAATCAGTTATATAAGTGTATAGAAAAATTAGCAAAATAAAAATACTTTTACTACCACGGACAATTATGTTAAATCTGTTTACACGTAAATAAATCTCACATAACTGTTCATATGTATTTATTGCTGGTTTGGATATTCCTTTCCTATTTAGCATACTATATGCACACAATCGCGGTAAAATTCTTAAATTCATGAAAACAGCTATAAGATTTTCAATCATTTCTTTATTGCTAGAAACGTCTCGTAATATCATTTTTATTTTTAAAAATATTTTAGATATATATATATATATATATATATGGAATCCTACTTTTAAAAGTATGTTTTTATATTTTGCATGTTTTACACTTGGGATCTATATCAATGCATACTTTACAAATTACATTAAAAAAATATTGTATTATATAATATTCTTCAAACAGAAATTTACTAGAGTTTAATAAATAAAATAATATATCTCTCAGATATAGGATATATTTCAATAAAAATTACTATTTTAACATCACTATATGTATAAGTAAAACAAATAAAAGTTAATTAATATTTTCAAATATATACATGTACGTAATTATATAATAAATTGTATAATTTTTCCTAATATTCCACAAAATATTGAAGCTATTGAAGTAAATATTGATAAACATAAATGGTCTTTGTTTAGAGTAGATTATAACATATTTCCCATAATTCTTACAGATATATGAAATGTTTCATTGATAACATTATAAGTAACATAATAAAGTGATAATTCTAGATTATAATAAAGTATGTGGTTTTCTAAATATAAACTAATTATCACTGTGATTGTTGACTCTCAATTTGCAGTGACTCTTGAAACTGTTTCCTAGCCTCGCGATTACAATGCAATAGTTCAATCAATTCTGCATGTATGTCATCATTTTTCTTTTCTAAATGATCCAGAGCAGTTTCCAAATGATCCAGTTCATCTTCCAATGCTTTAATACCTGTATGCAATTATAAATAATTAATTTTTTTATTGCATTATTATAAAAATAATTTAATAATTTTACGATTTAAATGCTTGTTTCCAAAATTATTTATGCATTTTCTAAACATGCATTAGAAATGTCATAAATCTCGTAACTGTATTTATAAATATTACAACATTGTATCGCACGCACAGACACAATTTTTAAATTATTACAAATAGATAGTACTTTTGTGCATCGCAAAAGAAGTTCTGTTTACTTACCGATATCGGAATATACATCTTCCTCCAGACATCTGTTAATGTCATCGGAATGTTCTTCGTCCTCGGCATCCATTTCCTCGTTGATGTTATCGGCATTATTTTCTTCCGGTTGTACTATTTCCTCCATGTCTTCATCTTTTTTTTCTTCCTTCGGAACTGGATATTCGTCCCTGACCATTTTTTTTTCTGCCACTTGCATCTGAGGATCAGCCAGAATCAGCTGACTTTATCCGATAGAGGTGTGTATATATATATTAGACAAGTCACATGTGTATAACGTTCTTATGCCGCGTTTTTTACCAACAATCGATATTTTATAGCGAACTGCCATGATGTATACATTTGTACACAGCAACATATATTGCGCGCGCGCGCAATGTAGTCATGAGTGAATTCAATCAAATTTTCTAATAACTATATTTGTAAAAAAAACTATCGCCTGTGCACTATCCGCGAACGATTGTTAAATTGTGAGTGATTATTAACTAGAAAAGATAATTTATTTCAAATTTTATTTTTCTCTTTGAAAAATGGCTACGATTAGTTCGCCGTTTGACATGTGGTGTCGCCCTCCTCATAATTTTGAATCGCGCGCGGTGCCGAATTAGATCAGTCACAATCAATCATTATACGGAATACGTTCAAACACATCGCAGCAGATCGCAAAATCCCGCTCGAATCGTACTTTGCTATTTTTATTGTCTAAAAGTGAGTCTCGTGCGTTTAGAAATGTCTCATGTTCATTATTGTCAGTGTCATAATGTAAACCTCGCGTATAATTCGTCGTTATAAATAAGTGCCGCGATTTCGGTTAATCTCTGGGAATCGGAAACCTCTCGCTCTTGCACATATTTTGCGTTGTGCAACAAGAATGCGCCACATTAATGAATGATCGTAATCAGGTATGCGCAAAAAACATTGCTTCATATAATTATTTCATAATCATTCTATTCGTTACTAAGCTACTATATATAAGCTTACAAGTATAAAACAGCACACGCACATATACGCACACACACACGCCCACACACACCCATAAAACGTAACCGTTCAAGATGGCGTAGCTTTATATAGAAGCGGCCGATTTGCAAATAGAAATCAAATTTTCCGATTTATCCTATATTTACTCTAAATACTCCTTTTAGGAAAGATATTCCTTTAAAAAAATAATATAAGACGTAAATATATATGCATAGATTGTTTAAAGGTTATTTTATATGAAGATTATTATTTATTGAATTCATTTTTCACACACACACACATATTCATAGCTACATGGCATTTCGAATCGATACATGTCATACTATTTTCTTCATTATCGACAATCGTCCATCGTCTTGATTGGAATTATATCTCGTCGATAATATAACTATTCGAATTACTGATACATATTTTAGTTATACCCACGCCACCACCAGATGGCAGTAGTAGTGACTAACCGTTTTTGAATGCAAGGCGTTCAAACGGTCGGATGAGAAGATCATAATTTCGTAAAGTGTTAACGGTTATATATATGTATAATTTCAATTTGTTGTACCACGTGACAAGTTTATTGTTTGACAGCTTCATTGTAACGTGAAATCTTTGGAACGTAGCGAGAAGTTATATGGAACATAAATGATATCATTCGGTAATGATATATCCATTCGGAATCTTCTTTTGCTCACTTTTTAAAGCAATACTTAATTTTTACATATATCTTTTGAAATTTGAAAATTTTTCTGTTATACTTATATTTTATATATATATATATATATATATATATATATATATATATATATATATATATGCAATACTTATACTCACAAAAGGTTACATACTAATTAAAGCAGAAATCTTTCTTTTCAATTAGATTTTTTAATTTATTATAAAAAGACCCACATAAATAGTAAAGTATTTAATAATGCGAGTATGTTTAATTACTTAAAGAGAGTATATTTAATTATTATTACAAATATTATCATTATATATAGATATATATTATCTTTTTTAAAGCAAGTTATTTACAAATTAAAAATATGCAGTACAATTTTGAGAATCTCGCAAATACTAAAAAACATTTTATGGATTGAACTGGAAATTTTATTTTCCCTTCTATTTTCCCGAATCAAAGTTTTTTTTTTGTTATTGATATTTATATGTTTAAAACATATAAAGTTTATTTATTTGATTATATGTTATATAATATTATAGCACATATATATAACATGTTTTATTATATTTTCCTCTGTGTTCTTTTATATAATATATGTGCATCTCTTTGATATTATTTTTTTTTTTCATGCATTATGCAAGTATTAATAGAATGGGAAATCTGATTCTAGGAGAAAACGCTTAGGCGTCGAGCATGAGCATCGTCCCTGGTTTTCCCTCTCTAATACTTGCCTGGTGTTCTTAATTAGGGGGATCTGCGTTAGAAGGACGGGAGCTTTTCGAGACGCCCGTTATTGCCTCGTTAAAGGGAATTGGACGGAATGCAAACTTCTACGCCTTTCATATGTAAGTCACGTTATGCCACATAGTACAAGTAGTATGGATAGAAGTTGGCCCCAATTAAAAATGGCCTCGATCCGTCAATTTAATCAAAGTTGTGTACATCTTCTCTTATAAAGTGACAATGTACATTATATTGTATATCATCGTAATGGCTAACTTTATCTATAGCATATCGATAATAAATATTTATTATTGTTCTCAATAATAATGAATTGGCGCAGAGACGGTGTTTAATTTTAAATTTTGGGAAGTTATATAACAGAGACGTTACATATACGTATCTTTTTACAAAACTTTATGTCATGTTATATGTCATGTTATATTAAATTAATTTCTCAGATGTTAAAAGTGTCTTTAACCTTTTAGTATTTAATTAGAAATGATAATATATAGAAAAGATTACAGAAATCTGTTTTTTATAATAATTTTTTGAACTGTTTTTCTATTAAAAGACTTATTATATTTGATATAAAATTATAACGGTATTTTAAGTTTGAGTCAATTATACTTGATATAATAATTTATTATAAAGTAAAGCGAAAACTTTTTTCATTTTGATATGAGAATATATTGAAAAAAAAAATAAAATTTAATTAAAACAGTTAAAATGCGCGAATAGTTTTTGATTCAGTACTCATTAGAATTTCATTTTTATTAGTTCCTTCACCATGGCACTACATATAAAATATGTATACAAGTATAATATAAGTTTGAAGAACAGTCTGAAAATACTGAATTATTCTTATTTTCTATATCCGTACCATTTTCTTGCCAGTCAAAATGGAATAATATCATTTATATCATTTCTCTATTACATCATGATATTTCAAATATTATGAGTTTGAAAGATCAATCGGGTCTCGAAACATTAAGCTTTCCGATATGCCATGGATCAATAATTAATTAGTAAATATAATATCATTTACATAACGTTCAATAAATATAATGCAAAACAATGCGCCAAATTGCGCTATTCTAGCTTACGAAGTATACATGAGTGTATATGTAGTTTCTCTCACACAAAGAAAAATACCGGGAAAATATCTCAAATTGTCGTCCCAATCTATGGCTTTCTGTCGCGATGATTCTCTCACGTTCGGAAAGAGAAACTCATGTGTAAATAAAATATTTCGTATACATATATAATTCACTGAATCGACCGCCGCGCGTACGCGATATTTTGTCTTGATTACAAACATGCAATATGCATCTTTCGACTCGTGGCGATTCTCTTGCGAAGGGTCACCCCTCCTTGTAAAACGCCGTTAACTCTGAGCCGCGGGGGGTTTCGAACTTTCCCCGTTTCGCTCTAGTGATGGGGAGTCAATAAATTAGGGCGCGCTAATCCTATCCGGGACGTTTTTAACTTAAGCTAAGTTGTTGCGGTTGCCTATGTTGATTCCTTCGAGGGTGTAAAAAGAGGAAGTCCGCAGATTAGCCGTATTTGGAGAATCGGTTTAATGAAACTAAGGAGGGAGCAGGGGATTAAATGAAATATAAAACTAGCACGATAAGGAATAAACGTAAGCAAGAATGACGTAATATATGTTGAAGAGGAATTGATAAGGAAATTATATATAAACGTGTTTATGTGAACGATTAAGTAATTAAATGATTTAATCGTGCTGTGGGCCACAGCTAAATATAATGTATTTTAATTATTATCTTTTTTTAAATACACATCTCTTTTAAATTTAAATTGCATTAATCTTTATAGATTTTCTCTATAATGCCTTCTCATTATCGTGTCGACGACAAATCTTTTCTGAATTTATGCGATCGACTTTCGAACTAGGTCAATCGCGAAGAATGTTGCATGCGCCTTTCTGTCATTGCTATCAAGGTGCTTAACAGAATCAGATTATGCTGATACGGGTCGCCTAAGGAGAATACCGCGAATTCAGAGCAAGCTAATCGATTGTTTTCCATCACGGGATTCTCCTTCACGGAACCACTCAAATCCTTATGCAATTGCGCTATAATATCTTTTATACAAAGTAGATTACTAAATTGGATTTTTCTTTTATATGTTTTTGCATACATTAAACGAGAACTTGTCAATTTTTATCTCATTTTTGAAATTTGATTGTAAGATTGCACATATTTAGCAATAATTTATTATTTTTAGATTTAGAAATATTAAAAAAAAGAAAAATTATGTGTTATAAGTAGGAATATCAAATAAAATTGACACAAGCACGACTTAATATATCATCTCTAGATTTCCACATGTATACTCTTTCCAAATAGCTCAAATATATCAAAGATGACAGTTGCATTTTGCGCTTGGTTGGTACAAAGATGTATCGGCATAGATTCAACCATAGAGAGATGCAAACCAATCAGTCTAATAGAATCTCCCCAGTTGCCTATCGAATGATTCATAGTACGTCGCTTGGGAAGCGAATTTATTAATAATAATACCGACTAGACTAGACCAAGCTCGGCACCAAACTGATTCGTCATTATGACGTATATTCTGTCTCATAGATATTTAATGTTTAAAACTTGTCTCTTCTTTTAACATCTGTTCATATATAAATAGACAAGAAAGTTAATATTTTGAGAAAATTTATCGACGCAATATTTCTAAAAAATTTGACACTTGATTTTCGTATTTTTAAATTAACAGGATCAAATTCAAGACGACATTATCAAGATTATATTTTTCTCAATTGGAAATACTTGTCTTAAAATAGATCAGGAGATACATCTATACGTTAAAGTAATTAAAAATTTTTATAATAATTTTAAAATTATATCAGTGCAATAAAATATGATAGCAACATTGAATTTTATTGATCCTGCTAAGATTAAGCGAGAACGTGTGTTTTTATTTAAACAAGAAGAGATAACTTGTTTTTCTTTCTATTTTGTTAATATAAATGAGAGTTTCTGCGCTTTTTAATATTACATCGGACGCAAATATAAGGCCGCGAAGGGCGCACGCGCATTATATTCCCCGCAAC